>NC_079189.1:28690471-28792971 GCF_029499605.1 Hyla sarda
TTAATTTTTCAGTACTTATGAGCTGCTGAAGTTGAGTTGTTCTTTTCTGTCTAAGTGCTCTCTGATGACACGTGTCTCGGGAACCGCCCAGTTTAGAAGCAAATCTCCATAGCAAACCACTTCTACTCTGTGCAGTTCCCGAGACAAGCAGAGATGTCAGCAGAGAGCACTGTTGCCAGACAGAAAAGAACAACTCAACTTCAGCAGCTGATAATTATTGAAAGGATTAAGATTTTTTAATAGAAGTAATTTACAAATCTGTTTAACTTTTCTGGAGCCAGTTGATATATATATATATATATATATATATAAAAAAAAAAAGTTTTTTCCTGGAATACCCCTTTAACATTTCAACTTCCATCCACCTGTAACTCTTTTAAGAACTGTACGAACTGTTTGGAGCTATTGTAACTCCATTTTGTGGATGAATTTACACTGCTGAATAAAATTACCTATTTTTAACACAACTTCTCAAGTCCCAGTGTCTTGGCTTCCATCCGCACCTACCTCGGTTACCACAAGGGCAACCCAAAGCACCATCTGTCAGGATACTTTAACTAAGTTGTGCCCCCCCCTCCCGGGAAACTCTCTGCCAACACCTTGCGGGTTAACCTTACCTCAACTCTGGCCTAAGGAAGCGTGGGATTTGCCCTGTGTAAGATCCTCAAGCCATCACCGTGACAGGGCTGTGGTGCACCTCAAGGCCCGGCCTACTGAAGGCGCTTTTCCCCATCTATTCCATTAGCTCACACTCTACTCTGGATCACTGCAACAGTGCAGCTACATCCAGTGACTCTCTTATGATATCGTCTCTGATCGGAGTCATTCTTTTTTCTTTTCTTCTCCATCCAGCTCAGATCAACATGAAAATGTGTTCCAGTCATTTCTTGTCTCTGCAAAGTTTATCGAACATCTTAAAGGGGTACTCCGTCCCTAGACATCTTATCCCCTATCCAAAGGATAGGGGATAAGATGTCAGATTGCCGCGGTCCCGCTGCTGGGGAGCCCCGGGATCTCCGCTGCGGCACTGCGCTATCATTACAGCACAGAGCGAGTTCACTCTGTGCATAATGACGGGCGATACAGGGGACGGAGCAGCGTCACGTCATGGCTCCGCCCCTCGTGACATCAGGGCCCGTCCCCTTAATGCAAGTCTATGGCAGGGGGCGTGACGACCGCCATGCCCTCTCCCATAGACTTGTATTGAAAGGGGCGGGCCATGACGTCACGAGGGGCGGAGCCGTGACATAACGTTGCTCCGTCCCCTGTATCGCCCGTCATTACGCACAGAGCGGACTCGCTCTGTGCTGTAATGATAGCGCAGTGCTGCAGCGGGGATCCCGGGGATCCCCAGCAGCGGGACCGCGGCGATCTGACATCTTATCCCCTATCCTTTGGATAGGGGATAAGATGTCTAGGGGCGGAGTACCCCTTTAAGATCAGTTCACGCTGCCATTGTGATCCAACCAGTTCTGGGTCTGTTCGTCTCTTCTTTTTTCTTTGGCGCCAAACAGGCCCAAAATGGGTCGGAGAATAACTAACACCGCCAGGTCCCGACGGATTCCATTGAATGGCTCCTCACTTTTCAGTCATCCCTTTGTGCCCCATACAGTAATGTTCACAGTTGATGCCCCTATATGGTTCTGTCCTTTATTTGTGCCAATAATGGTAAATAGGGGTGCCGATTTTACTGGTATAATCCGGGATAATCGGCACGTATTTTAAACAGTGTGCCAAATTTTATGTTTTGTTTATGCCAAATAGTAGGTATATACAGTATAGTATTACAAAACCAACACAGCTTGAGAAGCAATAACCCCCCCCAGGCTTCCAAGCTATAAAAGATATATTATTATAGTAATATTAAAACTTTACTTCTTAGGTGCATTGGGGTTATAACTGTAGCACTTCAGAATTGTAATTACTGGATAGTAATATTGGCGCGTTAATAATACATGTAAAAACAGGCACCGGTCCAGAAAATTACGTAGACTGTAAGTCCCTTGGTTGTCTTGGGCAGGGTTTCCAAACCAGTGTGTTTCTAGTTGTGGCTAAACTGGAAGTGGCTGGAAGTTGTAGTTTTGCCACAGCAGGAGGCACCCTGGTGTGGAAACATGGGTCTAGGTCAGCAAAAGGTTGCTCTAGGGGGTCCCATGCTCTGTGGTTTCCCCTTAGAAATAGGGACTCTAGGAGAGAGTGCAGTCTGCCCTGGCTCCATGTACAGTACTGAGTTCATATAATGTTCATTTTCCCATGAGTAAGTCCATTTATTGAAGGGCCGTATATCGTCCGCAGTTAGCATAACAAAAGCGTCAATAAAGAAGAATCAGTAAATAAGTATATGACCGTCCTCATGTATCGGTCAAATGTGTTTCCTGGAAAACCAATCACTGATCACTGTTCCGGTTACATTGACCGAGAGATAAAGATGTCAGGGACGTGAGTTGTGTCTATGTGGACACAAAAGGAAAGTTGGATCCTTACAGTAAATTTCGACATAAAGCTTGTCATAGATCTACAGCTCTGTAGACAACCATCTTGTGGCTTCCATCTTAAACACTCCGTCATAGGACAGATCCCCAGCAGTGCCCAACAAACCGCTCTATCCAGTTTCCTGTTGGCAGCCATAACATTCTGAACACAACCAAAAATTTAAAGTAGATCTGGTATTTAGGATGGTAAACATCTGGGACTGGAGTAATCTTTAACCCCTTCCTGACACTGTCAAGTCCTATTCGTCATTTAGGGCAGAGATACCGAACCCAGTCCTCAAGGCCCACCACCACTAACAGTCCAGGGTTCAATTTTTTCCCTGTTCTTTTCCAATGGAGTAACTGAAAAGAACCTGGAAAGTTGGTGTGCCTTGAGGACTGGGTTGGGGCCCACTGGGTGAGGGAGTATAGAGCAAGCTGAGCTGTTCCATACACACCAGGTGCTGGCTGAGTTATACTGGTGATGCTCCACCAGTAGGAAGGTTAACTCTGATCCCTCTCACTTAACCGCATGGATGCTTCAGTGAATAGTGACTTCGGCATCTAAGCGGTTAGACACTTGATCGAGCTGTTAAACCATATGCTCCTCTACAAAACTATTACATGGCAGGGAAGAAGTGCGCCCTAACTTTCCCTAAAGCCGCTTTCCCTGCCAACTTGCCAAGACACCCTAGTGGTGAATCACAACTTGGAGCCGGTCCATACACTGCACTAATCTATATATATAAAACTCAACGTGTGTATGTATGTATGTGTGTATATATGTATGTATGTGTGTATGTATGTGTATATGTATGTGTGTATGTATGTATGTATGTATATATATATGTATGTGTGTATGTATGCATATATGTATGTATGTGTGTATGTATGCATATATGTATGTATGTGTGTATGTATGTATGTGTGTGTGTGTATGTATGTATCTATGTATGTGTGTATGTATGTATATATGTATGTGTGTATGTATGTGTGTATGTATGTATGTATGTGTATATATATGTGTGTATATGTATGTATGTGTGTATGTATGTGTGTGTGTGTGTGTGTGTGTGTGTGTATGTATGTATGTTCCACAAAAACTTTCAAACGGCTAAAGATATTAACATGAAACTTGGCACACATGTTACTTATATGTCAACAACAAACATAGGGTAGGTAATTTAACCCTTACTCACCCCTATTTGCCAAGGGTGGGGCTTATGTTTAAAGTCCCATACAAGTCAATGGGAAATATATGTTACTGCATAACTTCCAAACGGCTGGAGATATCTCAATTAGTGTTGAGCGGCATAGGCCATATTCAAATTCGCGAATATTCGCGAATATATGGACGAATATTCGTCATATTCGCGAATATTCGCATATTCGTAATATTCTCGTTTTATTTTCGCTTATGCGAATATTCGCGTGTGCGAAAATTAACATATGCGAAAATTAGCATACGCGAAAATTCGCACACCAGTCTCACACAGTAGTATTAGAGCCTTCTTACACCACATAAGCTGGAAGCAGAGAGGGATGATCACTGTGATGTGTACTGTGAAGAAAAAAACAAATATTCGTAATTACGAATATATAGCGCTATATTCGCGAATAAAATTCGAATTGCGAATATTCGCGAGCAACACTAATCTCAATAATACTTGGTCACATGTTACTTATATGTCCACTTAAAATATAGGATAGTAAATTTAACCCTTAACTACCCCCATTTGTGAGGGTCGGGGTTTTTGTTTAAAGGCTTGAGCTTGAGCGATTTCAATAATACCTGGTCACATATTACGGGTCGGTATAGGAGGTCGGGATAGGAGGTCGAGATATGAAGACGGGATATGAGGACGGGTTAGGAGGTCGGGATATGAGGACGGGATAGGATGTCGGGATAGGAGGACAGGATGGGAGGTCGGGATAGGAGGTCGAGATAGGAGGTCGGGATAGGAGGATGGGATAGGAGGACGGGATATGAGGACGAGATATGAGGTCGGGATAGGAGGACGGGATAGGAGGTCTGGATAGGAGGTCGGGATAGGAGGTCGAGATAGGAGGTCGAGATAGGAGGTCGAGATAGGAGGACGGGATAGGAGGACGGGATATGAGGACGGGATATGAGGATGAGATATGAGGTCGGGATAGGAGGACGGGATAGGAGGTCTGGATAGGAGGTCGGGATAGGAGGTCGAGATAGGAGGTCGAGATAGGAGGATGGGATAGGAGGTCGAGATATGAGGATGGGAAGGGAGGACGGGATAGGAGGTCGGGACAGGAGGTCAGGATAGGAGGTCAGGATAGGAGGTCAGGATAGGAGGTCGGGATAGGAGCTCGAGATTGGAGGGCGGGATAGGAGGTCGAGATAGGAGGACTGGATAGGAGGACGGGATAGGAGGTCAAGATAGGAGGTCGAGATAGGAAGATGTGATAGGAGGACGGAATAGGAGATTGAGATAGGAGGTCAGGATAGGAGGACGGGATAGGAGCACAGGATAGGAGGATGGGATAGGAGATCGGAATAGGAGGACAGGATAGGAGGACGAGATAGGAGGTCGGGACAGGAGGACGGGATAGGAGGTCGGGATGTGGGGTTGGTATATGACAACAATATATGAGGACTGGATATGAAGTCAAAAGCTTCCTCCTTTGTTTATTTTCCTCCCCAACAAGGATGCATCGGGTCTTGTGGGCTGTGACAAGTTACGTCTCCTGCGGCTCCTCTGCACAGCGTCAGGGACGTCACTCGTCATTTCCTGTAGCGCTGGGGTGTAATGAAGAAAACTGTGCCCTGCAGGAAATGATTAGTGACGCCCCTGACGTCGTGCAGAGGAGCCGCAGGAGACGTAACTTGTCACAGCCCACATGACCAGACGCATCACCTGAGCCTGCCGAGCGCGGCCAGGTAAGGAAATATGAAATATAGAAAATGCAGGAGGAGTCTGGGCGGGCCAACAGGAGCCGCCAATGGTCACTGTTTTAAAGTGGCTGCGGCCGGGCTATCGGGGGGTCCCGATCCGCTACTGAGCAGCCCGCAGGGATGTCCCGAATGTGACAGGGCCCCCTGCGGGCACAGGGCCCGGAGCAGGTGCTCCATGAGCGCCAATGATGATCCGGCCCTGATGTTACCTAAGTATAGGCTGTATGTCCGTGGATCATGATGCCGTTATACCTGAGTATACAGTATGACCAATTAGTTTATCTCTATTAATGTTTGTACCACTCAGCATTTCTATATGTCACGATTCGGCAGGCTGGAGGTGGATCCTCTGTGCCAGAGAGGGATAGGCGTGGACCGTACTAGTGGACCGGTTCTAAGCTGCTACTGGTTTTCACCAGAGCCCGCCGCAAAGCGGGATGGTCTTGCAGCGGCGGTAGCAACCAGGTCGTATCCACTAGCAACGGCTCAACCTCTCTGACTGCTGAAGATAGGCGCGGTACAAGGGAGTAGACAAGAGCAAGGTCGGACGTAGCAGAAGGTCGGGGCAGGCAGCAAGAATCGTAGTCAATATGGCAATAGCAGGAGGTCAAGTACACAGTATGGACAAACACAGTAAACGCTTTCTCTAGGCACTAAGGCAACAAGATCCGGCAAGGGAGTGCAGGGGCAGTGAGCAGATATAGTCTGGGAGCAGGTGGGAGCCAATTAAGCTAATTGGGCCAGGCACCAATCATTGGTGCACTGGCCCTTTAAGTCTCAGAGAGCTGGCACGCGCGTGCCCTAGAGAGCGGAGCCGCGCGCGCCAGCACATGACAGCAGGGGACCGGGACGGGTAAGTGACCTGGGATGCGATTCGCGAGCGGGCGCGTCCCGCTGTGCGAATCGCATCCCCGACGGCCATGACAGTGCAGCGCTCCCGGTCAGCGGGACTGACCGGGGCGCTGCGGGGAGAGAGACGCCGTGAGCGCTCCGGGGAGGAGCGGGGACCCGGAGCGCTAGGCGTAACAGTACCCCCCCCCTTAGGTCTCCCCTTTTCTTTGTCCGGTAACTGCCTCCCCTGGGATGAGGACACCGGGAAAGAATGGAGGGTTTCCTCAACGGCAGGCAGTACAGCAGAAGTGGGAATGGGGAGGGAGGGCAGAGGGCGGAGCCTGGCACGGGGCAGTGTGACACCAGGACGGGGGCCATGAGGAGGCACTGAGGCTTGCCTGACGGGACTGGGAGGGGGGGAGAGGCACTTCCTATGGCAGGCAGAGTCCCAGTTCTTGATCTCCCCGGTGGTCCAATCAAGGGTGGGAGAATGAAGCCGGAGCCATGGCAGACCGAGGAGGACCTCAGAGGTACAGTTGGGACGAATAACTCAATCCTTTCGTGGTGGGGTCCAATACACATCAGGAGGGGTTCTGTGCGGTAACGCACGGTGCAATCCAACCTGACTCCGTTGACCGCGGAAATGTAGAGCGGCTTGACGAGACGGGTCACCGGGATGCGGAATTTATTCACCAAAGACTCCAGAATAAAATTCCCAGAGGCACCAGAGTCCAAGCAGGCCACGGCTGAGAGGGAGGAGTTGGCTGAAGGAGAAATCCGCACGGGCACCGTGAGACGTGGAGAAGCCGACTTAGAATCAAGAGACGCCACACCCACGAGAGCTGGGTGCGAGCGTGCGTTTCCCAGACGTGGAGGACGAATAGGGCAATCCACCAAGAAATGTTCGGTACTGGCACAGTACAGACAAAGATTTTCTTCCCTACGGCGATTCCTCTCTTCCTGGGTCAGGCGAGACCGATCCACTTGCATGGCCTCCTCGGCGGGAGGCCCAGGCGTAGATTGCAACGGAGACTGTGGGAGAGGTGCCCAGAGATCTAAGTCTTTTTCCTGGCGGAGCTCTTGATGTCTCTCAGAAAAACGCATGTCAATTCGGGTGGCCAAATGGATAAGTTCTTGCAGGTTGGCAGGAATCTCTCGTGCGGCCAGCACATCCTTGATGCGACTGGATAGGCCTTTTTTAAAGGTCGCGCAGAGAGCCTCGTTATTCCATGATAATTCGGAAGCAAGAGTACGAAATTGGATGGCGTACTCGCCCACTGAAGAATTACCCTGGGCCAGGTTCAGCAGGGCAGTCTCGGCAGAAGAAGCTCGGGCAGGTTCCTCAAAGACACTTCGAATTTCCGAGAAGAAGGAGTGTACAGAGGCAGTGACGGGTTCATTGCGGTCCCAGAGCGGTGTGGCCCATGACAGAGCTTTCCCAGACAGAAGGCTGACTACGAAAGCCACCTTAGACCTTTCAGTAGGAAACTGGTCCGACATCATCTCCAAGTGCAGGGAACATTGCGAAAGAAAGCCACGGCAAAACTTAGAGTCCCCATCAAATTTGTCCGGCAGGGACAAGCGGAGGCTAGGAGCGGCCACTCGCTGCGGAAGAGGTGCAGGAGCCGGCGGAGGAGATGGTTGTTGCTGCTGTAGCTGTGACTGAAATTGCTGTAGCTGTGACTGAAGCTGCTGTAGCTGCGACTGAAGTTGCTGTGTCATGGTGGTCAAGTACGACAGCTGGTGATCTTGTTGGGCGATCTGTCGGGCTTGCTGGGCGACCAGCGTAGTGAGGTCAGAGACAACTGGCAGGGGAACCTCAGCGGGATCCATGGCCGGATCTACTGTCACGATTCGGCAGGCTGGAGGTGGATCCTCTGTGCCAGAGAGGGATAGGCGTGGACCGTGCTAGTGGACCGGTTCTAAGCTGCTACTGGTTTTCACCAGAGCCCGCCGCAAAGCGGGATGGTCTTGCAGCGGCGGTAGCAACCAGGTCGTATCCACTAGCAACGGCTCAACCTCTCTGACTGCTGAAGATAGGCGCGGTACAAGGGAGTAGACAAGAGCAAGGTCGGACGTAGCAGAAGGTCGGGGCAGGCAGCAAGAATCGTAGTCAATATGGCAATAGCAGGAGGTCAAGTACACAATATGGACAAACACAGTAAACGCTTTCTCTAGGCACTAAGGCAACAAGATCCGGCAAGGGAGTGCAGGGGCAGTGAGCAGATATAGTCTGGGAGCAGGTGGGAGCCAATTAAGCTAATTGGGCCAGGCACCAATCATTGGTGCACTGGCCCTTTAAGTCTCAGAGAGCTGGCGCGCGCGCGCCCTAGAGAGCGGAGCCGCGCGCGCCAGCACATGACAGCAGGGGACCGGGACGGGTAAGTGACCTGGGATGCGATTCGCGAGCGGGCGCGTCCCGCTGTGCGAATCGCATCCCCGGCGGCCATGACAGTGCAGCGCTCCCGGTCAGCGGGACTGACCGGGGCGCTGCGGGGAGAGAGACGCCGTGAGCGCTCCGGGGAGGAGCGGGGACCCGGAGCGCTAGGCGTAACACTATATATATGTCTATCATCATTGTAGTGCATTATATATTTAATAGTGTTGTACTGGTGGCCCTATAGGTTAGAGAGGGTATCTCCATTTGCCTACTTAGTGATGTCTTTATTTACCTCACTGCTGACACCTCTTTACTGGCCACACTGTCTCCTTTAAGTGATTTTAATGTATGTGACTCAATAAAGATTATTTCTATTTTTTTGGGGGGTATTTTGTGTCAGTGTGAATTATAGGTTTTATACTTGATGTGAATCTCTTCACATTGAGATATTTTGTATTTTGGTATTGGTGCCCAAACTTTGGTATAGACTCCAATTTTTGAGCCAAAGTCAGAAGTGGATCCAGCTGGGAGGAGAAGTGTAAGTCCTTCTACATTTCCCAATCCCTTTCAATACACTTCTGGCTTTGGCTCAATAACTACCGTGGCATATATCGAAAAAAATGCCAAAAAATACCCTGTGTGGAAACCTAGCCTAAAAATGATGTTATCTTTATACCAACCTTATAGAGAACTGTTTCCAAGCCATTGTCCTGACATGCTGGGAGTTGTAGTTTTACAACAGCTGGAGCAACACTGGTTTGGAAACACTGTTTCCAAAACCCTTAAAAAATGATTGCGCCGGTCCCAGAAGCATTAACCCCCTAGATGCCATGATCAATCCTGATCACGGCATCTATGGTGTTGACAGGGGGAGTGCTCTCCCCCTGTTCATCAACGGCGGCGCCGTGATACGATCGCGGGTCGCCGTTGGTTGCTATGGCAGCAGGAGGTCAGATCATGACCTACTGTCTGCCTGCTACGGAAGCCTGTGAGATCACGCCACAGGCTGGATCGCACAGGCTGTAGTGTCTGCAGCTCATCAGGTCATACTGTGCTGCAGTACAAATGTATTGCAGAATAGTATAACCTGTAAAATGTGTAAAAAATAAAATGAAAAGTTCTTCAATAAAAGTATGAAGTGTAAAAAATAAATTAAAAAAATGCCCCTTTCCCAATAAAAGCCCTGTATTATCAGCAAAAAAGATCCAAAACACAAATCATATACATAATAGGTATTTCCACATCCGTAATGACGTATTCTATAAAACTATAATGTAAATTATCCCGCACGATGAACGCTGTAAAAAAAAAATTATTTTTTTTTAAAAAGCACAAAATTCGCCAATTTTGGTACAAATAGCGGAATAAAAAAGATCAGAAGGTAGCACATAGCACAAAAATAATACCAATAAAAAGTACAGCTCATCCCGCAAAAAATAAGCCCTTACTCAATGGGGTCGGAGGAAAAATAAAAAAGTTACAGCTGTTGGAAAATTATTTTGCTCAGAAAAGGAAAAAGAACATAGAAAGCTATATAAACTGGGTATCGCCACAATCGTACCGACCCACAGAATAGATATAACATCACTTTTACTGCACAGTGTACACCTTAAAAAAAAAAAATTTAAACGCCAGAAATTTGCCAGTTTTTCACTATATTTTGAAGTTTTTCACAAAAAATGCTGCATGTGTCAACAAAAATGCACCACTTATATAAATATAAAGTACAATATGTCACGAAAAAACGATCTCAGAATCGCTCTGCTCAGAAAAAGCGTTCTAAAGTTATTACTATTTAAAGAGATACATGTCGAATAAAAAAAAAAAGAGCTTGGTCATTGAGGTAAAAAATGGGTCCATCCTTAAGGGGTTAACCCTTAGTGTTTGTGACACCAAGGCGTGGTTATCCTCTACATCACCCAAGGTATGGCCTCTGCTGGTTCCTGGGCCAGGCACGGGGCAAATAATCACTCCGATGCAAGGTTACGGAACAACGGCAGCTTTACTGAGGAAGACAGACAGGCAGACAATTCTTTACAGCTCAGTTCAGGCCCAAGGAGATGCTCAGTGAACTTCAGGAGGCTTGTTGACTGTCACGATTCGGCTGGCAGGAGGTGGATCCTCTGTGCCAGAGAGGGATTGGCGTGGACCGTGCTAGTGGACCGGTTCTAAGTTACTACTGGTATTCACCAGAGCCCGCCGCAAAGCGGGATGGTCTTGCAGCGGCGGTAGTAACCAGGTCGTATCCACTAGCAACGGCTCAACCTCTCTGACTGCTGAAGATAGGCGCGGTACAAGGGAGTAGACAAGAGCAAGGTCGGACGTAGCAGAAGGTCGGGGCAGGCAGCAAGGATCGTAGTCAGGGGCAACGGCAGGAGGTCTGGAACACAGGCTAGGAACACACAAGGGAACGCTTTCACTAGGCACAATGGCAACAAGATCCTGCGAGGGAGTGCAGGGGAAGTGAGGTATAAATAAGGAGTGCACAGGTGAACACACTAATTAGACCAACTGCGCCAATCAGTGGCGCAGTGGCCCTTTAAATCGCAGAGACCAGGCGCGCGCGCGCCCTAGGGAGCGGGGCCGCGCGCGCCGGGACAGGACCGACGGAGAGCGAGTCAGGTACGGGAGCCGGGGTGCGCATCGCGAGCGGGCGCCACCCGCATTGCGAATCGCATCCCGGCTGGGGGCGGTATCGCAGCGCACCCGGTCAGTAGATCTGACCGGGGCGCTGCAGTAGCGAGGATGTTGCGAGCGCTCCGGGGAGGAGCGGGGACCCGGAGCGCTCGGCGTAACATTGACTTGCTGGAACTTGTACTGGACTTGGACCCAATTATGCAACCCACTTTTTTCATGCTTTAGTGGTGTTTTTTTGTTTGTTTGTTTTTTTGGCTCAGTGCCAGTTTTTCTAAATCGCAGCATGCTCTGGGTATGGGCTTTTTTTCTTCCTCCCATAGACATCTATATGTGAAAAAATTTCCCAAAAAAGGCATTTATATTTTTTCCACCAATTCTTTAATAGAAAGGATTAGGGGAGTCACATGATGAAAGAATCACGTGTAATGAGAAAAAAGCAAATAAAAAAACTCCAAGCTACAAAAACACAAAGACCTATACACATTGGACCTTAAGGCTAAGTTTCCACTTGGTTTTTTTTCTGGTAGTTTTTGGAGATCTGCTACTGCAGTTTTTAAGCCAAAGTCAGAAGTGGATCCATAAGGAAGGAGAAGTATAAGTCCTTCCTTTATATGTCCTATTCCTTTTGAATACACTTCTAGCTTTGGCTCAAAAACTGCAGTGACAGTTTTCCAAAAACTGCCAGAAAAAGTGGAAACTTAGCCTAATTGATAAGTTGTTGTTTTTTAGTAGATTTTGTAGACTTTGTGACAAAAAATCCAAAAAACCCTACTTACTGTCCACTTTACTCAGAAAACACGAAAAAAAGGGGCATGGTCGCCGGGTAAAGGGGGCGTGTCTTCTTTGGGGGGGGCGTGTCCCACAAGGAAAACTACACTCCCCCTAAATTGAATAGCAAAAACACAAAAAAGAAAGATAGCCAGTGCAACAACCTAATACACGGATGCACGCTGCTGTGGCAAAAACAAAGTATATGTGGTGTCCCGGTACCGTATTTCATACATTACCTTTACAGAGGTAGCCATAGTCAGAGTCCCTAGGACGTCTGGGTCCCTCTTCTGTAGTTATCCCCTTGTCACCAATCACTTAGTCAATGACTATATAGAAGTTCTTATAAGTATAAGTATAGATATATGTATATATGTAATTGCCTACCTGTTCCAGCATAGCAGGACCTGCGGGTCACGTGATTAGGTTAGAACTCTATGGTTTTGCTATAGGACCTTTGGAGGTTCCCATGACGTGTTCACCCACAATGCAATGTGATGGTGAGTGACAGTTGTTATGGACCAATCCAAAACGGCCAGCCCCTGCCCATATAAGGGACCTGCGCCATCTTGATCCATCTCTTGGGTTGCTGACTCTGGAAGAGGTAGGACCTCCGCAGCTTACAAGACGTTTTACTAGGCCAAAGCCTTGCGGCCTCGGCCTATAACATAGCGGATATACTAAGCAATTCCCTGCTACTCACCGCAAGATCACTGGACCTAAACGCACCCTTAAATCCAGCGGATCTCTGCTATACAATCCCTAAGAAGCTAAACTGAGCTTATCTGATCCCAACCAACTGTCAATCGCTGCTCAAGCTATATGCATAGAGACTCTGTTATCTGGACTGTTACTATTACTGCATGTACAGAAATCCTTCAGTGAAAGTTCCTGCAAGTTTTCAGTTAACAGCGGTTGTGGACAATCCTTTATTTCTGCATCACCTATTGCTCTTGGGAAGGGTGGCAATAGGCCTATCAAGATCACAGTATTTAACCCTCACCCTGGCGGCACGAGTGACAAGGGTTAACAGCGCCCTTTATCATCCCGAACAGCAACACCCTAACTACCCTACACCTCCACAAGGCTTGCCACACAATCCAGCCACCACAAGCCTTTTTGGCGTCACGAACAGGATTCGGGTGTGAGCCTACTGCTGTTGCCACTAGTGAAGTTGTACTCCCCCCAGAAAGTAACAGACTTTATTCATGTGTCGCAGACCGCATTACAGTGTACAGGAGCGGTGCGTGTGGTGCAAGTTGCAAGGGGGCCACGCGAAAAGTAAGGGGAGGCGAAAATGTATGCGCAGCAAGAATGTGTAAACTGCAAAACGAATTCATGCTACGATCCTCTGGTCTGGTCGGCACAGGAAGAGTTAACTTGCTACCAGAGAAGCGCGGGAAAAAGGCCCGCGCTGCGCCACGTCCCGCCCCTGGGCATGGCTGCCAAGTTGCTGTGTCGCAAACGAAAGGGAACTTGAAGACACAGGAGTTGTTTCTGGGAGGACCGGAAGTCGGGGCTGCACCAAAGACGTCCTTCCTACCGGCCGCCATTTTGGGGAAGCCCACTATAAGACACCACGCACAGCGACCTCTTCACAGCGAGTACAGACATGGCGGAGAGCAGCGTTCCAAGTGGTGAAGACAGAAAATGGCGCCGGAACAGTGGAAAGTTGTGGCAGTCGCAGCCCGACTTTTCCAAGAACTTGCTGACCGTCTGCAGCGGTTGTCATTAGATGAAGAGGGGGCCTGCAATCTTCCCCCACTGCCTGATGATGATAACGATTGGCCAGACACACCTCCAGCAGAGAGCGCAGGGACACCTGGAGGTGCATCGCCGGTGAGATTGCCCCCTCACCACAGAACTTGGGGCTCGTGGGCCGAGATCCCATCGGAGTCTGCAGTGAGTACACCGCCAGAGGTGGCCTTTTCTTCCTTCTCTAGCCCTGAAGCTAAAATACCTCTCTCCACTTTGCCAAGTGCATGACCGTGCTCACCAGATTTGCCCCAGTGGATCTTTGGGGATGAGCCGGGACTCATTGAGTATAGGCACGCGGTTCTACAACCCATACCTGGGAAGCCACTCCCACCAATTCCAGCCGCACAAAGGGAAAGGGCCCATCAAGAAGCCGGGCTGGCTGAGGGATAAACATAAGGCCCGACACAGAGAACTGTATGCCCCTAAGCATGTGCATTTGCCTCCTGAAGAAAGAATTCGCTACCAGGAGAATACTAAAGAAATGGAAGCATTATTCATCCGCAAATGGGACCATTCCTGAGAAGGGGAGGAGCCTCTAGAACGACGAAGAGCAACTGTGGCCAAGTTCGACAAGGTCAGAGGTTATGGGACACTCCTAGACTGCCATACAGGGCAAACCATCCTCGTAAACCAGCGAGCAGTACAGAGGCCATATCTTCATAAAAAGTTCCACTCCTTGGAGGTGGGTGAAATTGTGGAGTACACCCCCGTCCAGAGCCTGCACGGAGAATGGGCTGCAGCAGTCACAAGACCAACAGCCCCAACACAGCTTCCCTTCAAATACTTTCCGTCTACAGATTGAGAATCAGATCCCTTCAACCTGAGGCCGAAATGGTCTGCTCCTGATGCCTCTACCAACGTACTCAAGGAGGAGGAGCCTCTACAGCATCAATCATCTTCCGTGTACAATAAAGTGCCAAGTTCTACTCAAGTCCAAGAAAGTAAACTTAAACTGCGAGCACCAAAGACCGTACCTAGACCCTCTCGGAGCAATGAGAATTTGTCTCTTCCAGAGGTACCAACGTATGTACCTAGGTCCTCTCGGAGCAATGAGAGTTTGCCTCCTGCACAGGTACCAACGTATGTACCAAGGCCCTCTTCCGAAGTGGAGAGTTTGCCTGCTTCCAGGGTACCAACGGAAGTGCTTTGGCCCAATCCTGAGATGGAGATGGTGCTAAAACCTTATGCACCCACTTTGTTCCCGGCCAGTAAGCCCCTGGTCACTTTGAAGTGTGGGAGAGTTACATTAACTCCTTGCCTGCCATAGATGTTGGGAGGTAAAGAGGATCTAAAAGAAGATTCCGGAAAAATGTCTTTTGAAGGACTGTAAAGAAATGTTTATTGCTTTTCTATGCTAACCACTTTTGTTTTTTCAGTAACCAAGTTCAAGACATGTGCCTAGCAGGACTGTGCTAAGATTGTTCCAGTTTCAAGTTCAGCAACGTAACCATCAAGCTTTGTGCCTGACCATCAGGTCAAGAGACTCCTAGCCGGTAGGAGATTCGTAAGTTTTGTGCCCGGTTGATTGGTGGCAGCCGTGAAACATAGACTCCTAGTGTAGGTGGACTGCAGATCCTTACACGTCAGTTCATGTACATAACCCTATATTTATAGGACTCCCTTGCTAAAAGTTGCACTTATCAGGTGTATGCGCCTGAACCTTGTTGGAGTGTTAATAAATGTGTAAGCTTGTATAATAAAAATGTATATGGCTCCTGTACACAGAAAAATAGCTTTGTGTCTGTGTACATAAAAAGTAAGTAAATGTTGTACAGGACCTTTGGAGGTTCCCATGACGTGTTCACCCACAATGCACTGTAACGGTGAGTGACAGTTGTTACGGACCAATCCAAAACGGCCAGCCCCTGCCCATATAAGGGACCTGCGCCATCTTGATCCCTCTCTTGAGTTGCTGACTCTGGAAGAGGTAGGACCTCCGCAGCTTACAAGACGTTTTACTAGGCCGAAGCCTTGCGGCCTCGGCCTCTAACATAACGGATATACTAAGCAATTCCCCGCTACTCCCCGCAAGATCACTGGACCTAAATTCACCCTTAAATCCAGCGGATCTATGCTACAAAATCCCTAAGAAGCTAAACTGAGCTTATCTGATCCCAACCAACTATCAATCGCTGCTCAAGCTCAAGCTATATGCATAGAGACTCTGTTATCTGGACTGTTACTATTACTACATGTACAGAAATCCTTCAGTGAAAGTTCCTGCAAGTTTTCAGTTAACAGTGGTTGTGGACAATCCTTTATTTCTGCATCACCTATTGCTCTTGGGAAGGGTGGCAATAGGCCTATCAAGATCACAGTATTTAACCCTCACCCTGGCATCACGAGTGACAAGGGTTAACAGCGCCCTTTATCATCCCGAACAGCAACACCCTAACTACCCTACACCCCCACAAGGCTTCTTTTTTGTATAAAAATTCAGACCAAACTAGAGTTGTTTCTGTCCGTAGCCTCATATTGGGGGAGATTTATCAAAACCTGTCCAGAGGTAAAGTTGCTGAGTTGCCCATAGCAACCAATCAGATCACTTCTTTCATTTTGCAGAGGCCTTCTCAAAAATGAAAGTAGAGATCCGATTGGTTGCTATGGGCAACTGGACAACTTTTACTCTGGACAGGTTTTGATAAATCTCCCCCATTGTTTTTAATTCTATATATATGAAATCCTTATGGACTGTGTCATAAAGGGGTTAACTTTTCCCTCACTCTACATAGTGTCCCCACGTCGTTGGTTATGGGCTTTTCTATTGTTCAGATGGGATTTGCTTCCTCTTCGGAACTCATTAGTGTGGCCGCCTCTAAATGTTTACAATTAATTAACCTCTGGCGGCTCCCATTACAGTCATCGCGGCTATTCCGGTGACGTTGTGGCATCTGGACGCCAAAGTAATTTTCCATGGCTTGTGTGTATGCAGCGAGCAGGTGCAGCTCGTGCATTACATGTGGCAGGACGCACGGCACTTAGGAGATGTCAGCCGAGTGACAGATGTACGGTCGAGGCGGAGGATGCAGGAGGATGTCGCTATGACATTTCACACTACGAGTCCTGTAAATAATGACATGAAGGAAGAGACTCATGAGCTGCGGAGGTGATAATGGCTGGTGAGGCGCTGCTGGTGGCGGCTGCAGCTGTGCTTGGTTAATACTGACTTCTACAGCACTTCATGTCTACGCAATATCTGTATTAGAGCTGATGGGGGGCGGCGGGGCGGTGACAATCAGCCTGACAGCTCTCACACCGCTCCACATTATTGTTTTACTCACATTTTGGCTGCTTATCCCATCCCCCACTCATTGTGGAGAGTATACAGCAGTCCATGTGTGGCAGGTACCGGATAATAGTCACATTCTTATCCTTACTGTGAGATATTGAGAGATTCACATAGAAAGGTGTTAAATACACCACCGAACTGAGGTGTGGTATCCCGGTACCGTATTGCATACCGTAACTTGTATGGTGGTCCCCAAAGTCAGAGTTACTACGTTCAGGTAGGGTCCCCCAGGTGGGACAGCCCCTAGTCGCCTTCTTCTTTTCTAGTTTTGTAATGTTTAAATGTATATATTTGATATAATGTATATTAGTATGCTTACCTTGGTAGCGTCGCAGAGCCTTCAGTCATGTGACTATGTTGATTCCTCTATGGTATGTTGGAGGACCTTTGGAGGTCCTTGGGTCACATGATTACCCATAACTCTTTGTACAGATAATTAACAGAAGTATTGGACCAATCAGCTTAAGGCCAGCCCCTGCCCATATAAGGGAGCTGCCACCAATGATCGCTCTCTTGGGTTGCTGCTCTCGTGGATGCCGGACTATCAGGACGGATCTGCGCAACTTACAAAGACAAGCTAGGCCAGAAGCCTGCCGGCCTCAGCGTTAACTTAAAACGTGAGTCCTAAACTAAATCCCCGCTAAAGCTAGCGTGACTGCTGGACCAAAACTAAATCCCCTAAATCCAGCGGAACAGCGCATATCAGTCTACGGACTCTAAAATGCTTAAGGTCCCAACCACTGTCAATATCTAAGAGACTTTGCTTGTAAAGAGACTGTTCCTGTTATAAAGCTCGCATAAAATCTTCAGTAAAAGTTCTGACTGTTTTCAGCAAGTTCTCCGGTTGTGGACATTCAATTATTTCATACCTCCCTATCGCTCTTGGGAAGGGTGGCGGTAGGACAAGCATACAGAGAATAGCCCTCACCCTGGCGTCACAAATAGAAAGGGTTAAGCAAGCACCCTTTAGTAATCGCACAGCTACACCCCATATACCCTACACCCCCAGGCTACCACAGAAGTAACAAATATTCATAGTAAGCTGTACTCAGCACCTCAGCTGCTTCAGAACCTCATTCGAAGAGGAAGCAGAAGCCTCGTGTCCATTACTGATTTGAACTGCTTCTGATTTGACGGGTATTGTAGTGCCAGCCAAACATGGCATACATATAGTGTTATCCAACAATTTGCGTACCAGTAATAGTGTGCCCCCTCACACAGCAGTGTGTCCCCATAGAGTCTCCATAGAAGTCACAGGGTGCCCTCCATACAGTGCCAGCCACTGTATGTCCCGATACAATACCAGACCCATTGTTCACATGGCGCCAGAGCATTAAAGTGCATCTGACGTTTGCAAAAACATTTTATATAGTGTAGATAATAACATTATGGTCCATATTTATTAATCAGCCTGAAGCCCTAATTGTCTGTTTTTTCCCATAACAACCAATCACAGCTCACCTGTCATATCTTAACAAGCTCTTGTAAAGTAAAAGCTGAGCTGTGATTTGCTGTTATGGAAAAAAAAAAACGACAATTAGGGTTTCAGGCTGATTGATAAATATTGGCCTATATGTATACTTGTAATATACATTGGTTGAAAAAAAAATGTGTATATTTGTGGGTAAAAAAAATACTGTCCCTGCAGCTATTGCCTGTGTGTCTCTGTAAAGAGACAAAATACAGGAAGTGTGGGCGGGACAGTGTACAGAGCCCTGCCTGTCCTCAGTGTACAGAGCCCTGCTTGTCCTCAGTGTACAGAGCCCTGCTTGTCCTCAGTGTACAGATCCCTGCTTGTCCTCAGTGTACAGAGCCCTGCTTGTCCTCAGTGTACAGAGCCCTGCTTGTCCTCAGTGTACAGATCCCTGCTTGTCCTCAGATCCCTGCTTGTCCTCAGTGTACAGAGCCCTGCTTGTCCTCAGTGTACAGAGCCCTGCTTGTCCTCAGTGTACAGAGCCCTGCTTGTCCTCAGTGTACAGAGCCCTGCTTGTCCTCAGTGTACAGAGCCCTGCTTGTCCTCAGTGTACAGAGCCCTGCTTGTCCTCAGTGTACAGATCCCTGCTTGTCCTCAGATTACAGATCCCTGTTTGTCCTCAGTGTACAGAGCCCTGCTTGTCCTCAGTGTACAGATCCCTGCTTGTCCTCAGTGTACAGAGCCCTGCTTGTCCTCAGTGTACAGAGCCCTGCTTGTCCTCAGTGTACAGAGCCCTGCTTGTCCTCAGTGTACAGAGCCCTGCTTGTCCTCAGTGTACAGAGCCCTGCTTGTCCTCAGTGTGCAGAGCCCCACTTGTCCTCAGTGTACAGAGCCCTGCTTGTCCTTACTGTACAGAGCTCCGCGTGTCCTCAGTGTACAGATCCCTGCTTGTCCTCAGTGTACAGAGCCCTGCTTGTCCTCAGTGTACAGGGCCCTGATTGTCCTCAGTGTACAGAGCCCTGCTTGTCCTCAGTGTACAGAGCCCTGCTTGTCCTCAGTGTACAGAGCCCTGCTTGTCCTCAGTGTACAGAGCCCTGCTTGTCCTCAGTGTACAGATCCCTGCTTGTCCTCAGTGTACAAAGCCTTGCTTGTCCTCAGTGTACAGAGTTCTGCTTGTCCTTAGTGTACAGAGCCCTGCTTGTCCTCAGTGTACAGAGCCCTGATTGTCCTCAGTGTACAGAGCCCTGCTTGTCCTCAGTTTACAGAGCCCTGCTTGTCCCCAGTTTACAGAGCCCTGCTTGTCCCCAGTGTACAGAGTCCTGCTTGTCCTTAGTGTACAGAGCCCTGCTTGTCCTCAGTGTACACAGCCCTGCTTGTCCTCAGTGTACACAGCCCTGATTGTCCTCAGTGTACAGAGCCCTGATTGTCCTCAGTGTACAGAGCCCTGATTGTCCTCAGTGTATAGGGCCCTGCTCGTCCTCAGTGTACAGAGCCCTGTTTGTCCTCAGTGTACAGAGCCCTGCTTGTCCTCAGTGTACAGAGCCCTGCTTGTCCTAATGGTGTCTCCGTAAAGGACATGGTCCTGTACCATCTCTTGGTTCCCTCCGGAAGCGTTCCTGCAGTCCATAGGGCTCTCCTGCAGGGCTTACCCCTTGCTCATTGTAAATGTGTTGCCTACATATTGTTCATTATACATAAAGTTGTACAAATGTATAGAGGTTAGTCATGTGAACCACTGTCAGGTGACATTACCCAGAGTGCCATGGGCACAGGAACCTCAGGCTTAGCAACCAATGGGCTTTATTCCAGCCCCCCTAGTTTATAAGGGGCTGTAGTCTCTAAATTCTCTCTCTTATTTCCTGGCTACTAAATTCATCTCATCTATGCCAAAGCCTAAAGAACCTGCAGCCACTTCAAAATGTGAGTTATCAAGCTCTATCAACAATTCTAGTGACTACTACTCAACTCAAGAATAATATTATAAATCCTATATAATCACACCAAAGAGCCACTAGATACCAAAAAATTACAACTTTATTGAATATTAAATACAAATAAAATCACTTAAAATAGCAGCAAACAGTCAGACTGTACAAAAAGACTCCAGGGACAGTCCCATAATAATGGAATAGTAATACCGTCACCAGATCTCCATCAGTAGCAGCCCACACCAATAGTCTTACCCTCTGGACCCGGAGTCATGGGATGCAATGTGAACCCTGTGTTAGCTTAAAAAGTAAAGTCCCCAGTAGCAGCCTCTACTCTGTAAGTTAAATGTTTCCCTTTCTTTGTACAAGTGAATGGCCTGACTGCTGACCATAGGTGATACCATATGGCTTCTACCTGGGAGAGATTATGGTGCCTATATAGTGCTGCTTATCTCTGAATATATCATTATTTACATACATATTAATGTGACATTTGCACTGAAGTATACTATAATATACTTAGTGATGGTTGGTCTACACATTCTGATGCCACGCTACTAGAGATGAGCGAACTTACAGTAAATTCGATCCGTCACGAACTTCTCGGCTCGGCAGTTGATGGCTTATCCTGCGTAAATTAGTTCAGCCTTCAGGTGCTCCGGAGGACTGGAAAAGGTGGATACATTCCTAGGAAAGAGTCTCCTAGGACTGTATCCACCTTTTCCAGCCAACGGGAGCACCTGAAAGCTGAACTAATTTATGCAGGAAAAGTCATCAACTGCCAAGCCGAGAAGTTTGTGACGAATCGAATTTACTGTAAGTTCGCTCATCTCTACACGCTACATAGGCCCCTCTTATCTCTCCTCCAGCAGAAGTGTCAGGTGTGGTCCTCTATACTGACCTCTGACTCAAGAAAAGAAAGACATTTCTGGGGAAACATAGGGATAGTGGTAAATAAAGATTTCCTATAACTTTATGTACACAGCTCCTATGCAAACCAATGTCTTGGTTATTGACAATAAACCTTGTGTAGTACAATCCTGTGTTCATATGTTACTGTATTCTTTATTTCTCCTCTTTTATCCATTGGGAAGAATCAGAGTTTTATAAATTCAGATGGCATGAGCTCCCCCTAGAGGTAGTGTAAATGTCATAGTGCAATGCCCCAATATAAGTATCTTTCTTATTGTTTATCCCGACTTTATCTAACCAGATGTAAAGCCAATTGTATGTTGTTTGCACTTTTTTTTTTATGTTACTAAGTAATGATATATGGTAAAAAGAAGTTAAAGGGGTACTCCGCTGTTCTGAATGCTGGAGCTGGTGCCGGGAGCTTGTTACGTCATAGCCCCTCCCCCTCATGACGTCACATCCCACCCCTTCAATGCAAGTCTATGGGAGAGGGCGTGACAGCTGTCACGCCCCCTCCCATAGACTTGCATTGAAGGGGTGGGATGTGACGTCATGAGGGGGTGGGGCTATGACATCACAAGATCCCGACTCCGGCTCCAGCATTCAGAACCCCTCTAAAGCAGCGGAGAACCCCTCTAAACCAATTCACATACACTTTCTGCTCTCTGCTGCCACCTCTGGTGGACAGCATTACTAAAATTAAAGGGGTACTCCGGTGGAAATAAAAATTCTGGTGCCAAAAAGTTAAACCGATTAGTAAATTACTTCTATATAAAAATGTTAATCCTTCCAGTACCTATCAGCAGCTGCATGCTCCATAGGAAGTTCTTTTCTCTTTGAATTTCCTTTCTGTCTGACCACAGTGCTCTCTGTTGACACCTCTGCCAATTAGAGATGAGCGAACTTACAGTAAATTCGATTCGTCACGAACTTCTCGGCTCGGCAGTTGATGACTCTTTCCTAGGAATGTATCCACCTTTTCCAGCCCACCGAAGCACCTGAAGGCTGAACTAATTTACGCAGGATAAGATATCAACTGCCGAGCCGAGAAGTTCGTGATGAATCGAATTTACTGTAAGTTCGCTCATCTCTACTGCCAATGTCAGGAACTGTCCAGAGCAGGAGAGGTTTGCTATAGGGATTTGCTCCTACTCTGGACAGTTCCTGACATGGACAGAGGTGTCAGCAGAGAGCACATTGGTCAGACAAAAAATAACTACTCAACTTCCTGTGGAGCATACAGCAGCTGACAAGTACTGGGAGGGTTAAGATTTTTTAATAGAAGTAAATTACAAATCTGTTTACATTTCTGGGGCCAGTTGATATGAAAATAATTGTTTCCCACTGGAATACCCCTTTAACCTTCTGGAATTCACCAGAATCCTCTAGAATCTTCTAGTAAAAAGGAGAGGTTATTATAATTAGCTCTCTATATAAGGGAGCATTCCCATCTCTATCTGACTATGTCCTGCTCATTCAAATACTGCAGCGGATGGTTTTAAAATTCTTCTGTCCGGCTGGATAGAGGATAAGAGGTCTAGGGGCGGAGTACCCCTTTAAAGGGGGAGATTCATCAAAGCCAGTATAGAGGAAGAGTGGTGCAGTTGCCCATAGCAACCAATCAGATCGCTTCTTTCATTTTTAACAAGGCCTTTGAAAAATGAAAGAAGCGATCTGATTGGTTGCTATGGGCAACTGTGCAACCTTTAATCTGCACAGGTTTTGATAAATATCCCATAAAGTTCCCAAGAGCACAGTGGGGTAATGATTCTTAAATTTAAGAAATTTGGAACAACAAGGATTCTTCCTAGAGCTGCTACCCCACCAAACTAAGTAATCGGGGGAGCACGGCCTTAGTAAGGAGGTGACCAAGAACCCAATGGTCATTCTGGCTGAGCTCCACATATCCTGAGTGCAGACGGGAGAATGTTCTAGAAGGTCACCATGGTTGCAGTCTCCACCAATCTGGGCTTTACGCAGAGGGGTCAGAAAGATACATGAAAGCCACCTGGAGTTTGAACTAGGGATCGACCGATTATCGGTATGGCCGATATTATCGGCCGATAATCACGATTTTGGGCATTATCGGTATCGGCAATTACCTTGCCGCTAAGCCGATAATGCCCCGCCCCCCGCACCGCCCCCACCGCAACGCGACCGACCACCCCCACCCCCCCCCCCGACCCACCGCACCGCGTCGCACCCCCCACCGTAGTGCTGGGCGGTATACCGGTATGAACCGGATACCGTTTTGTTTTTCTCCCACGGTATGAATTTTTGCCCATACCGCTATACCGGTCGGGCCCCTCCCCCACCCTCCGAGTCAATAAAAAAAATTAAACTTACCCGTAATGGGGGTGGTCCGGGCCATCCATCCTTCCTGTAGTGTCCGGCAGCATTCCAGGTGGAGGGTGAACCGGTCCGGGCTGTCCTTCTCTGGGGGTCCTCTTCTCCACTCCGGGCAGGTTCCGGCCTAGTACGCTGCATAGACGCCACTACGCCGTGACGTCAGGTGCTTCGCTGCGCAGCGGCGTCTATGCAGCGTTACTAGGCCGGAGCCTGCCCGGAGTGGAGAAGAGGACCCCCGGAGAAGAAGGACACCCGGACCGGTTCACCCTTCAACCGGAATGCCGCCGGACACTACAGGAAGGATGGATGGCCCGGACCACCCTCCCAGTACGGTCCCTGCAGCAACTGGGAAGGTGAGTCAGGGTTCTGGGATGGACAGGGGTCTGTATGATATACTATATCTACAGTAGGCCCTCCAGCTGTTGAGGCCCTCCAGCTGTTGCAAAACTACCACTCCCAGCATGCCCGGACAGCCAACGGCTGTCTGGGCATGCTGGGAGTGGTAGTTTTGCAACAGCTGAAGCCACCCTTAGGCGCGGTGCGGCTTGGCCGGGGGAGCGGTGGCGGTGATAGGTCTCAGGACCGCGGACAGGCAGGGGGAGAGAAGCGGGTGGCGGCGGCGGCCTATGGCACCGCAAAAACCACTGCAGTGCATTGATTTAAAGCGCCCGCTTTAAAATCAATGATCTGCAGCGGTGTCGCAGGGGGATAAATAGCCGATAACTTATACCGGAATAATCGGTATAAATTATCGGCTATCGGCCCTAACCTCCACCGATTATCGGTATCGGCCCTAAGAAAACGATATCGGTCGATCCCTAGTTTGAACCCAATGGAACATCTCTGGAGAGACCTGAAAAAGGCTTCCACTGACTGTCCCCATCCAACCTGACAGAGCGACAGGATCTGCAGTGAAGAATGGCAAAAAAAATCCCCAAATCCAGATGTGTACACCGTGTGATCTCATCCCCAAGAAGACTGGAGGCCGGAATCACTACCAATTGGGCCTTAAACTAAGTCCTGGGTAAAGGGTCTGAACACTTATGTCTTTTAGCTTTTTCTCTTTAATAAATCAGCAAAGATTCATAACTTTCTGTTCTCACTTTGTTATTATAAGGTATTGAATGCAGAATGATGGGGGAAACGTGATTTAGATTTTATTTTGGCACGAGAAGCAACATAACAAAATGTGAAAGTTTCCATATGCACTGTATGTATATGAGGTGGCCCAGTAACCTTGCTGTCCTGTCGGGCAGCCTCCCTGCAGTGTCCACTGCCCCCCCCCCTGCATCTTTTCTACTGTAATTGTATATTATCCCTTATGTAATGTATATAAGAATGTTGTATTTTTAAGAAATATTCCCATGAGGTATTAGTGACCAGGTGACTTAAGGGTGACCAATGGGACCCCACCAGAGTCTCCCCCATAAGGTTCCTGAGTCTTTGCTGAGGTCCAGTCGAGTAGGAGTGTGTCTGGAGTCATAGGAGCCTCAAGTCAAGTCTGCAGCCGCAAGCTACAAGTCTACAAGTAAGATAAAGTCACAGCTTAGTCTGTCTCCAGTCAAGTCAAGTCAGTCACTGTCATCTATTGTCAAGTCAGAGTGGCCTGCACTAAATTGTCCAAAACCACTGCTAGTCCCAGCAAGCCATTAAAGAAATATGCGAACAAGTTCCTCTCAAGAAGGCGCTGGTACCCTGAGATGAAAATAAACTTCTTTATTGGCAACGCGTTTCGATCCCGAACCGGGATCGAAACGCGTTGCCAATAAAGAAGTTTATTTTCATCTCCGGGTACCAGCGCCTTCTTGAGAGGAACTTGTTCACATATTTCTTTCCATTGTTATCCACCGGACTGACTGACGTCACACCGGGAAGTTCCTCGTGGCAGCGGTTCCATTCGATTTCCTGCACATAGACGCTACTGTAGGTGTTGTGCTCTGAGCGCAACACCTAGGGGTAAGAACCCCTCTTTGCGTTATCTCTTTCATTTTATACAAACGGTCCTCACTAGGGGCGCACCTCCTGTTGTTTTTCCTCGTTGATATATTAGCAAGCCATTAAAGTCTCTGAAGTCACTGGTCACCTCCGTGGGCCCTGGCTACACTGTATAGACTGTTCAATCTGTCACTCAGTAAAGCTAGCGTTATCTGTAACTTGGCGTCTGAGTCATTATTGCCCCCCCCCCCCCCCCCGTGCCTAGCCCAGGATCCAGCAGTATACTTTCGGTTGGTATTGAGGATAAACCACGCCCTGGCGTCACGAATACAAGGGTTTATTGCCATCTGCCCCTAGGGTAATTCCACCTGCCCCGCATCTCACACCCCATACCACATATGTGTGGGGTACTTTATTATGGCCCCCGCGCTCTTGTTACCTCGATGTATGTGCAGCGATGCCGGCTCCGTGGTAAGGAACGGGTTAAAGGCAGTCACTTGTAGAACACGATTATATTCCAAGCTGTCATTTAGAGCTTGATGTAAAGCCGACGAATCTCAGCTCCTTCTGCTGCTTTTACCTTCATCTGACAAAATTTATGCTGAATAAGGAAGAAAAAACAAACACGAAAGTGACCGGTGAAAGAGAAAGCAGCGTGTAATGGGGGACGGTCGCACCGGGGACCCAAAGAACATATTCCCCATAAGAGACCAGTATTATAATTGGCATATGGGGCCCTGTTGCAGATTTTGCATCGGGGCCCAGAAGCTACAAGCTACACTTCTGGGGACGGTCATTCATCACCAATCCAAAATGCCGGGTTATTGTATTTCTCATCACTATTATAATGCACAGATCAGAGATGGATACAGGAGACTGTGGTTATCACTATTACTATAGCAATTAGAGAAGAGCGAACTTACAGTAAATTCGATTCGTCACAAACTTCTCGGCTCGGCAGTTGATGACTTTTCCTGCATAAATTAGTTCAGCTTTCAGGTGCTCCCGTAGGCTGGAAAAGGTGGATACAGTCCTAGGAGACTCTTTCCTAGGACTGTATCCACCTTTTCCAGCCCACCGGAGCACCTGAAGGCTGAACAAATTTACACAGGATAAGTCATCAACTGCCGAGCCGAGAAGTTTGTGACGAATCGAATTTACTGTAAGTTCGCTCATCTCTAATAGCAATGTCACAAGGAGCAGCAGTTACCCATAGGAATACAAACTAATTCTAATGTCTATACAGCTGGCATATATAAACGGCATTGTGGAAAGTACCCATAGGGGCACTATGGTTGGCAATAGTGGATCCATTATGGCTGGTACTTTTGGGGGTACTGTGACGGTCACTTATGGTGGCCCTGTGGTTGCAACTGTTCTTAAAGGGGTACTCCGGTGGAAAACTTTTTTTTTTTATCATCTGATGCCAGAAAGTTAAACAGATTTGTAAATTGTTTCTATTAAAAAAAAAAATCTTAATCCTTCCAGTACTTATTAGCTGCTGAATACTACAGAGGAAATTTTTTTCTTTTTGGGATTCAGAGCTCTCTGCTGAAATCACAAGCACAGTGCTCTCTGCTGACATCTCTGTCCATTTTAAGAATTGTCCAGAGTAGGAGAAAAACCTATGCTGCTCTGAGATGTCAGCAGAGAGCACTGTGCTCGTGATGACAGCAGAGAGCTCTGTGTTCCAAAAAGAAAATAATTCCCTCTGTAGTATTCAGCAGCTAATAAGTACTGGAAGGATTAAGATTTTTTTTTAATGGAAGTAATTTACAAATCTAAAATGGACAGAGATGTCAGCAGAGAGCACTGTTCTCATTATGTCAGCAGAGAGCTCTGTGTTCACAAAAGAAAATAATTTCCTTTCTAGTATTCAGCAGCTAATAAGTACTGGAAGGATTAAGATTTTTTTTTAATGGAAATAATTTACAAATCTAAAATGGACAGAGATGTCAGCAGAGAGCACTGTGCTCGTGATGTCAGCAGAGAGCTCTGTGTTCCAAAAAGAAAATCATTTCTTCTGTAGTATTCAGCAGCTAATAAGTACTGGAAGGATTAAGATTTTTTTTTAATGGAAGTAATTTACAAATCTAAAATGGACAGAGATGTCAGCAGAGAGCACTGTGCTTGTGATGTCAGCAGAGAGCTCTGTGTTCCAAAAAGAAAATCATTTCTTCTGTAGTATTCAGCAGCTAGTAAGTACTGGAAGGATTAAGATTTTTTTTTAAATCTGTTTAACTTTCTGGCTCCAGTTGATCCATCGGAGTACCTCTTTAACTGTCACAGGGGGTACAGTCTAGTGGCACTGTTATGAGGGTTGTTTTAGGACCCCTGTATGTGCAGTATTCTACTTTAGTGGCAGTAACTCTTGGATATGCCCCGTTTCGCAACGTACCGGTATCTACAACCACCCTGTATCCGATGTCTGTTTTTAAACTGCAGATCCCAAAAAGCAGCACTTGATATCAAGGCAAGAGGAAGACTGGCAAACCTGCCCCGTGTGTCGTCTTCTTCCACGATTGCGCTGGGTTTTTTGTTTTTGTTTTTATTTTATATTAAATTTCATTTTCACATTATATTTATCGGAGTCGTACAGCAAACGGCTGGTGATAAAGGGTCAGCTCTGGGGCACGCCGTTTCCCTGTAAATAAAGCTGTGTTTTATGCATCAAGTTTTGGCATTGTCTGGATTTGCTGTGATTCGAAATGAAGGACTTAATTCAGCATATCGACTCTTCAAAAAAAGTTCCTTTCCTTGCCAAGTGTTGGTTCAGCAAGGTGCCCAGCAGTAGTGGCTCAACACTGCCATCTTGCGGAGAGGAGCAGGTATAGCGGTACATCTTATCGCCGGGATAACTCAGTGATGAATCTTTTTTTTTCCCGCAGTATCTTGCAATATCATAAGTTTGCAAGCACTAGGCCAGTGGTGTCCAAACTGGGGCCCTCCAGCTGTTGCAAAACCACAACTCCCAGCATGCCCGGACAGCCAACGGCTGTCCGGGCATGCTGGGAGTTGTAGTTTTGCAACAGCTGGAGGTCCGCAGTTTGGAGACCTGGCACTAGGCACTATTTAAGGGTGGTGTAGCCTCCTATCATAGAGGGTGATGTATCTTCGTATCATTTGAGCGTGGTGTAGGCCCGGCAATTTAGCAAACTCTGCACATAGATCAATAGTACAAGCGAATAGAATAAACGTTGTAATAGACTTTGTTAAACAAAAATGCTTCTTTCTCCTGTTAACAAGGTTGTCCCAGTCCACTGCAAGTCCCAGCAAGCCCTAAGGTCTCTGAAGTCACTGGACACCTGACTAAGCTGTATAGACTATTCCACCTGTCTAACTCACTAAAGCTACCGTTGTTCCGTAAATTGGCATCGGAGTCATAATTGCAGCCCGTGATCAGGCGGTATACCTTCAGGTGGTATTGAGGATAAACCATGCCCTGGCGTCACAAACAACGAACACAAGGGGTTAATGTCATTTGCCCCTACGGCAATTCCATCCGCCCTCATCACACCCCGCTACCACAATCTTATAATACAAAAATGCTTCTTTCTCCTGTTATCAAGCTTCTTCTTCTCCACCCCCCCCACCCCCCCTCCTGCTGCTCAAATATTCTGCCCTTAAAATCAGCTAAGCTTTGTCCCGTATCTGCAAGACAAGCAATACAGGTCTATGTAGGGGGGAGGAGAGTGTTCTGTCCACCAGCTCTGGAAGAACTGCAAATTACAGATGAAGCCTGCTGAGCAGAAATATGTTCAAAATGATATAATGGCCAGAAATAGTGCTGCTCCTCGTGAACACACACAGGACAGCTTATCCTGAAAAGTCACTGGAAACGACAAGTACACTGTCTGAAACGCGTTGACTCTACTAGTGTTTTTTTTACGAGATATTCAATAAAGTTTTACATTTCTATGAATTTTGGATCTGAAATCTTTCTGTATTCATGTTCTACATGCCCTCGGATCCAAGGGTGTGTTCACATGATCTAAAGAAGGCGGCAGTAATTCAGGCCACAGTGCTGGACTTTCTCTATGTTTAATACACTGTGAGAGATTAGCTCATTAAAACCAGTCCAATGACAGCAAAATCGCAGTAAGAGACAGGGACACGGAACTAACCTATAACCCTCTCAGGACACACATCATAAATGTACGTCACTGCAGGCTGGTGTTTCACGCACAGCACCATACATTTACGGTGCGGCTATGTAAAAAGCAGGGATTGCAAGGAGGCTAGGATAGGCCACTATCTGAGCCATCAGGGATATGAAGCACTGATTAAAGGGGTATTCAAAGAAAAAACTTTATTTATTCATTTATTTATTTATTTTTTATATCAACTGGCTCCAGCAAGTTAAACAGATTTGGAAATTACTTCTATTAAAAAATCTTAATCCTTCCAATAATTATCAGCTGCTGAAGTTGATTTGTTCTTTTCTATCTGACAACAGTGCTCTCTGCTGACATCTCTGCTTGTCTCGGGAACTGCACAGAGTAGAAGAGGTTTACTATGGGGATTTGCTCCTCCTCTGGACAGTTCCCGAGACAGGTGTCATCAGAGAGCACTTAGGTACCCGTTACTTTAAACTTATAGAGACACGGTAAAAACTTAAAGCTACATAGATATGGGATTCTTATCATATTCTGACAGTTTTGCCTGGATATTTTGTGTTATTCCACACTCACTCTTGCCGCCGCAAGAATTCTCCTTTTTTTTTCTTCTTTCTATAACTCTTTTTGTTTCTTGTTAAAATGAATGTTTTATTGAAAAATAAAATGATAAATAAACAGTTAAAAAAAAAAAGACAGAAAAGAACAACTCAACTTCAGCAGCTCATAAGTACTGAAAGGATTATGATTTTTTTTTTTTATAGAAGTAATTTACAAATCTGTTTAACTTTCTGGAGCCAGACGATATATATAAAAAAAACGTTTTTTTTTCTGGATAACCCCTTTAATGTGACAAGAAAAGCTAGCTGAAGTGGAGTGGAGATGGAGATGTGTGACAATTACAAATCTTAGCATCAAGTCTTACTTTCAATGGTAGTGAGGTCCACAGAATGAGTGCGGCATGGGAGACGTTCTGCACATCAGAATGAGAGGATATATTAAGGAGGAGCGAGAGGGAGGGAGAGTTGTAGGTCATTGGCCAAAAAAAGAACATGGGTGAGTTGGCAGATGGAGAAGAGAACGGATAGAGGAGCAGGAGATCCTGCAGCATCAGAATCAGCATGAAAACCAATGACCCATATCCAGTAATCTACTACATATAAGGTATTTTCCATACTAGCTCTCATAGCCATCATCCCCACCGAACCTAAAAACTTTTAACCGTTCAACTTACGCTTTTCCCTGTCATTTACGGTGACGTAATGCCAAATTCTCCTGCAGATCCCATGCCTTTGTCTTCTTTTAGCTCCCAGTCATGGAAGTTTGACACAGTCCGTCTCAAGGAGACAGAAGAAGATAATTCCTCCCCTTCTTTCGGAGAAGTCATCAGGGACCATGTAACCTTGGCGATGACTGTTTCCATTGACTCAAGATGTTCCCATTTCATCCACTTCATTAAAGAAGACAAAAGATCCTTGTGAGGAGAAATATTAACATTTCTTTGATGTGTCTGTTCCTCACTTTGAAGAGATTCACATAAACCCCAAGAACCTAAGTCCAGGGCACAAAGGTCCCATTAAGGGACTAAATAAAACTTCGCTGTTAATGAATAAACGTAACTAAAAAAGGTGAATTTGTGATTATTAAAATTAGCGTCTATTGTCCTGTATATAATAATTATTAGGACCAGCCGGTCACTACAATAGAGGGAGCTATCTCTCTACTAAGAACCTATTTAGATGGTAGGGCCTACAGGCTCTTCTACCCTGTCGATGGAAATCAGTGAGTGGTGCCTACTGGCTATCATCACCCACTGTTGGTGGAACTTGTAAGTTCTTCCACCTTATAACTGAGTGTAGAGGCGTTATGCCGTAGACTATTACCACTCTCTGCTGGAAAAGCCTACAGGCTATTTCACCTTAAAAGTGCAGACAGATGAGTGGTACTACAGGCTATTACCGCCCCCTACTGGTGGGGCCTACAGGCTCTCCACTTTTCTAACAGGTATAGATGAGAATTGCCCTAAAGTAGTATCAATTCACTATTGGTGGGGCCTACAGGCTCTCCACTTTTCTAACAGGTATAGATGCGAATTGCGTATTGCCAAAGTAGTATCAATTCACTATTGGTGGGGTCTACAGGCTCTTCCACCGAGATGATAGCGACCCATAAAGTTAATGTTACAATAGAAGTGGAATAGACACAATGGAAAACATGCTATTTGCCCCCCACTACATGTTTTGGTGTCACCACACTGTCATCATGCTGCACCCTGTATACACCAATCACTCCCCTGCATCAATCTGTTGATACAGAAACCAATCCTATCATCGGTCAGTATCCAATCATATTCTTCAAAGAACCGTCCAGAGCCTTACCTCATTTCCAGTTATGTCATCAAGATGCAACGGCAAGTGGAATTGCGAGAAATATGTGGATCCCGCGCATGTCTGACGACTTATACTCCGCTGCATCCATCCTTGCTCACACTGAGAATGAGCAGACTATCTCCATCGTTAGATCTGTGATCTCGCGAGACTTGGTAAATCTCGCGCATGACCGCCTACTTACACTGTGGGACTATCTGTTATCACTTACACTGCGGAGCATCCCTTCTCACTCACGCTACAAGATGTTCTAATTCATAAGAGCGCTATGAGAAGATATATTTAACACCAATGAAATAATGATTTATTAATTCCTGTCACTTAGATATAGATGAGTTACTGTTATATGACCGATGTTAACTATTATGACAATAAAGCCATGGAAATATCCATGATTAAGGTGTCCTAGCTAAATGGTCATTATTGCTATGTCTAAAGACATTAGTACATGCCATAGGTAATATATGAATGATAAGGATTTACTTAGAATTCTTCAATATGTAATGAATAGAATACAGGATAAGTATCATTAATATTCATATGTGGAATGCTATGACCTGACGCCAGATACTGCAGGTAAATTGCTGTGATGACCAGAGGTAGGTATCCCTAATAAAACTATGAATTCCACGTAGGTAGAAAGAAACTAATTAACCTTAAATTAACATACACAGTAATTTACTAAGAAGAAAAAATTATCCTTAAATGGGCACTGTCAGATACAAAAACTTTTGATATGTTGTAAAGCATGTATAACCAATAGGTTTAGCAATTGCTTTCATTAATACATTTTCAGTATTTCATACTGGAAAAGCCAGTCAAACAACTGCCCCCCCCTGCCTGCTTGGACACATACTAGTACTGCTGTGTCCATGCATCATCACCTATGTCATGGACACACTTCCTTGATTGACAGCTGTGAGCACAGGGCTCAGAGCTGGAGGAAAAATCCTCCCACTGTCAGCTTGCGTCCCCGCTACTGTCAGTGAGGACAAGCTGGGAGTTGTAGCTTTGCTAATGCTAGGGGAGATGTGAGCAGACAGCATACTGAGGGAGGGGGCGGAGACCTGCACAGTGAGGCCACTCCCTCTCCCTTTGAGAGGAATTCAGAAAAGTGAGCTAAATAGATGAACTAAGGGTGGAAGTGTCAGCCCCAGCAGGCATCAGTGATATCGTGTCTGCTGGGGAAGTCTGCCTGGTAAGTGAGCACACTACCAGGCAGACAAAAAGGCTTTTTTAATATAGCAAAAAAAATTAAAGGCAGGGAGGTGGTTAGGAATAGATGGGCAATAGGCAGGGACTGAAAAAAGAAAAGGGGAGCTAGTCTTTAAGTTTCGCCCTCTCCGATAGGTCACATTTGGTTTCTCATTCAAGACATCAGATACCGTATATACTCGAGTATAAGCCGACCCGAGTATAAGCCGAGACCCCTAATTTCAACCCAAAATCCCAGGAAAAGTTATTGACTCGAGTATAAGCCTAGGGTGGGAAATACCTCATCCCCCCTGTCATCATCCAGACCCGTCATTAACATCCTCATCATCATCCCCTTGTCATCATCCCACACATCCCCCCTTCATCATCCTCTTATCATCCCACACATCCCCCCTTCATCATCCCCTTATCATCCCACACATCCCCCCTTCATCATCCCCTTGTCATCATCCCACACATCCCCCCTTCATCATCCCCTTATCATCCCGCACATCCCCCCTTCATCATCCCCTTATCATCCCACACATCCCCCCTTCATCATCCCCTTGTCATCATCCCACACATCCCCCCTTCATCATCCCCTTATCATCCCACACCCCCCCTTCATCATCCCCACCCCCCTTCATCATCCCCACACCCCCCTTCATCATCCTCTTCTCATCATTCGCCCTCAGTGGTCTTCAACCTGCGGACCTCCAGAGGTTTCAAAACTACAACTCCCAGCAAGCCCGGGCAGCCATCGGCTGTCCGGGCTTGCTGGGAGTTGTAGTTTTGAAACCTCCGGAGGTCCGCAGGTTGAAGACCACTGCGGCCTTCAACATCATCCAGCCCCCCTCTCACCCCCTTTAGTTCTGAGTACTCACCTCCGCTCGGTGCTGGTCCGGTCCTGCAGGGCTGTCCGGAGAGGAGGTGGTCCGGTGAGGAGGTGGTCCGGTGGGATAGTGGTTCCGGGCTGCTATCTTCACCGGGGGCGCCTCTTCTCCGCGCTTCCGGCCCGGAATAGAGGCGTTGCCTTGACAATGACGCAGAATTACGTTGGCAATGAACGCACCTCTGCGTCGTTGTCACGGCAACGTGACTATTCTGAGGCCGGGCCCGAAGCGCTTAGAAGAGGCCTCCCCGGTGAAGATAGCAGCCCGGAACCACTATCCCACCGGACCACCTCCTCACCGGACAGTCCTGCAGGACCGGACCAGCGCCGAGCGGAGGTGAGTACTCAGAACTAAAGGGGGTGAGAGGGGGCTGGATGATGTTGAAGGCCGCAGTGGTCTTCAACCTGCGGACCTCCGGAGGTTTCAAAACTACAACTCCCAGCAAGCCCGGACAGCCGATGGCTGCCCGGGCTTGCTGGGAGTTGTAGTTTTGAAACCTCTGGAGGTCCGCAGGTTGAAGACCACTGAGGGCGAATGATGAGAAGAGGATGATGAAGGGGGGGTGTGGGGATGATGAAGGGGGGTGGGGATGATGAAGGGGGGGTGTGGGATGATAAGGGGATGATGAAGGGGGGATGTGTGGGATGATGACAAGGGGATGATGAAGGGGGGATGTGTGGGATGATAAGGGGATGATGAAGGGGGGATGTGCGGGATGATAAGGGGATGATGAAGGGGGGATGTGTGGGATGATGACAAGGCTTGCTGGGAGTTGTAGTTTTGAAACCTCTGGAGGTCCGCAGGTTGAAGACCACTGCGGGTGGGGGAGTTCACTCGAGTATAAGCCGAGGGGGGTGTTTTCAGCACGAAAAATCGTGCTGAAAAACTCGGCCTATACTCGAGTATATACGGTAGATCCTAAGTGCTAATAGCGCCGTAAAATTCCCATCATCCAATGGGTATAACCATCAAAGGTTCCTATACAACGTATGATCTTAGATTCTTCCATTGGTCTCGCGTTTTCCAGTAGAGTTTTTCTGTCACTCTGTGTGGCCCAATTAAAGGCCTTTTTTTTATGTTTTTCGTGGGTAGTCATGTTGATGTGGGTAGTCACCTTCTGTAAAGATTTCTACACTCAGAATGAAACTGTTTAAAAAAAAAGTTAAAAGTTTTTTTTTCTACACTAAATTATAAGGTGTAAAAACTTATAAGTTCCACCAACAGTGGGTGATGATAGCCAGTAGGCACCACTCACTGATTTCCATCTACAGGGTAGAAGAGCCCGTAGGCCCTACCATCTAAATAGGTTCTTAGTAGAGAGATAGCTCCCTCTATTGTAGTGACCGGCTGGTCCTAATAATATATTATATAGAGACAACAGACGCTAATTTTAATAATCACTAATTCACCTTTTTAGTTACGTTTATTCATTAAAAGCTAAGTTTTAGTTAGTCCCTTAATGGGACCTTTGTGACCTGGACTTAGATTCTCTGGGGTTTATGTGAATCTATTAAATTGGTCCCAGTTCACTTTGAAGTGAGTGGTGTATATTCTCTATATTTAGTGCAAAAACACAGAACTAGAGAAATAAAAAATAAAAAAAATCTAAAGGAGTTTTCCATTTTGAATGATCCGTCCTTGACAAAAAAGGTTGTGTGGAATCCCAGTCTAAAGAGTGAGAAAAGGGCAAAAATGAAAATGGCATGTAGGTAAGGCATTTCATATTTGTCTCCTGACTCCCAGGTAGCATCTGGACGCAGGGTTTTTGGCCCAAGTGATTACAGTTACATCCAGTGACTACAGGGGGCGTCTTCTGATTGTAGTCGTTCTCTTTCCTTTTCTCCTCTATCAGGCTCAGACACCGTGAAGACTTCCTGCAGTCATAACGTATCTCATGTCAGACTAATGGTGAGATTCATCAAAACCTGTTGCCCCGTTGCCCATAGCAACCAATCAGCTCCCTTCTTTAATTTTATAGAGGCCTTGTTAAAAATGAAAGAAGCAATCTGATTGGTTGCTATGGGCAACTGGGCAACTTTTCCTCTGGCTCCACACTTTATAGTCCCATAGGGGGAGATTTATCAAAACCTGTCTAGAGGAAAAGTTGACCAGTTGCCCATAGCAACCAATCAGATCGCTTCTTTCATTTTTAACAAGGCCTCTATAAAATTTAAGAAAGGAGCTGATTGGTTGCTATGGGCAACTGGGCAACTTTTCCTCTGGACAGGTTTTGATATATCTCCACCATAGTGCCCCAAATGGGAATATATTAATGTATCTCTAAGTGCTCTACACAATATGTACCCTGCCCCATTCCCACACCATTGGGATGATACTGCAATGGCGTATATCCTGCCACATCAGACTTTTGAAGTTTTTGAGGAAAAAAAAGGAATTTTAAGTGGTATTTCCATTTCAGATGTAGCCGAAGTGTAAATATCTGTTTCTGTAACTCGCATAGAGGTGAATGCCTGCCACACAACTGCTTTTTTAGTTTTTTTTTACACTGCAGATTTTAAACCGAATTTCACGAGTGGAAATTTAATCTGGCTGGTGCTGCCAAAATACTCCGGCGGTAGGACTGCTGCGCCATCCACACTGACGGCAATGCAGGGCTTGCAGACTTCTGTGCAAAGAATGAACATGGCCCGTGGTCTTGCGGAAGACCCATTCCCACTGATGTTAGTGTTCACTGCGCGAAATTCCGCTGGCGGAACTCTGCTGGAATTCCGCAGTGTGAACATACCCTTAAAAAGGGATAGTCCGACCAAAACTTTCATTCTGGTCAGACAGAGGGTAAAAAAAAAAGCTCTATTACCTTCTTCGTTCCCGCACCACCGCCAATACCTGCTGTCCTGCGCCTCCATGTATAGGGATGTGATGTCACACTCCCGTTCAGCCAATCATTGGCAGAGGTGGATCATCGCTGCAGCCACTGAGTAGAGTGGGCGTGTGGTTTCACATTCCCATACCTGAAGGCGCCAGACAACACGGAACGGAGCTCGGTTATACTGGCGGTGGTGCAGGAGCAAGGACGGTGTGACGGATCCTAGAGTCACCCTATCTACCTGGATGGACTTTAGGACATCACTATTTGTACCCCTCAGTTTATGTTGTCCAGTGACATAAAGCTCAGAGTTAAAATACTTTTATTTACTGTTTTCATACACTTTCTGTGCACAATACACCTTTGGCACTCAAGGCACTGTATAGGGAGAACTAATTACCTTTATTGGATTATCTCACAGACTACCTGTCACCTGGATTACCTTTGTTGGATTAGCTCCCAGACAAGCTGTCACCTGTATTGTCTTTACTGACCCTTCCCCCTGTGATGTCCTTCCTATAAAAGAAGACAATAAAGAGTTCTGATTTTATACCTGAAGACTGGTGTTGCCTGGTTCTTTGGGTACAAGGATGCAATAATCTCTAGTTCTGCCTGGGGATATTGCCTGGGATATGCTGGGGCTTGTCATCCGGAAGGAGAAGTCACTTTTGTCAGAGTCAGTTCGTTACAGACGGTAAGAAAGTTTTTGTTTTACTTACCCCCTCCCTGACCAGATTTTAAAAGGAAAGTTTTGGCTGGACAACCCCTTTAAACCCTGTATATAATTAACTCCTTAACCCCTTAAGGACATAGGGCGTATCCATACGCCCCCGTTTCCAAGTCCTTAAGGACCGAGGGCGTATGGATACGCCCTGAGCATTTCCGGCCCCCGCCGCTAGCCGGAGGGGAGCCGGGGCCGGATGCCTGCTGAAATCGTTCAGCAGGCATCCCGGCATATCGCCCAGGGGGATCATTATGTCCCCCCATGTCGGCGATTGCCGCAGATCGCTGGACAATTCAGTCCAGCGATCTGCGGCGGATTCCGGGTCAATCGGGTCTCCAGTGAGTCAGAGACGGCCCCGAAAAGCCAGAGCCAGCAGGGGTGAGGTGGCACTGGTGCCACCTCACGATCGCCCTGATTCGTCGGACGGATTCCCGGCCGACCAATCAGGGCGCCTGCTGCGGGTGTCACTCCCGCAACCCGCTCCGCCCCTCTTCCGGAGGACGTGAGCGGGTGCGGGAAGACGACCCCCGGTGCTGGGGACCCCGATCCCCGGCGTCCCTGTTGGGATCGGGGCCCCAGGAGCGACGGTGGCGGCGAGGGACTGACCTGTGCGGCGACATCGTGGAGCAGCAGCAGGAGGTGAGTGACAGCCTCCTGCTGTTGCTTAGCAACAGCTCCCAGCATGCAAAAAGGGCATGCTGGGAGCTGTAGTTATGCAACAGCAGGAGGCAGACCACCACAACTCCCAGCATGCCCTTATGGGCATGCTGGGACTTGTAGTTTTGCAACAGCTGGAGGCACATTCTTTCTATGGAAAAGTGTACCTTCAGCTGTTGTATAACTACAACTCCCAGCTTGCACAATCAGCTAAAGTGCATGCTGGGAGTTGTAGTGGTGCATCTGGTGGTTGCATAACTACAACTCCCAGCATGCCCGTTGGCTGTCGGTGACTGCTGAGAGTTGTAGTTTTGCAACAGCTGAAGGCACACTGAGTTAAGTAGCAAACCAGTGTGTCTCCAGCTGTTGCATAACTACAATCCCCAGCATCCCCAGCCAATGTAGTATGCCTCCGGCTGTTGCATAGCTACAAGACCCAGCATGCCCTTCCGCTGTCCGTACATGCTGGGGGTTGTAGCTTTTGCAACAGCTGAAGGCACACTGGTTGCAAAACACTGAGTTTATTACCAAACTCGGTGTTTCACAATCTGTGTGTCTCCAGCTGTTGCAAAACTACAACTCCCAGCATGTACTGATAGACCGTACATGCTGGAAGTTGTAGTTTTGCAACAGATGGAGGTATTCCCCCCCCCCCCCCCATGTGAACGTACAGGGTACACTCACATGGGCGGAGGATTACAGTAAGTATCCGGCTGCAAGTTTGAGTTGCGGCAAATTTTCTGCCGCTGCTCAAACTGCCAGCGAGAGACTACTGTGAACCCTCCACCCGTGCCCTAAAAACGCTACACTACACTAACACAAAATAAAATAAAAAGTAAAAAACACTACATATACACATACCCCTACACAGTCCCCCTCCCCAATAAAAATGAAAAACGTCTGGTACGCCACTGTTTCCAAAACGGAGCCTCCAGCGGTTGCAAAACTACAACTCCCAGCATCCACTGATAGACCGTACATGCTGGGAGTTGTAGTTTTGCAACAGCTGGATGTTTCCCCCCCCCCCCCCCCCATGTGAACGTACGGGTACACTCACATGGGCGGAGGATTACAGTAAGTATCCGGCTGCAAGTTTTAGCTGCGGCAAATTTTCTGCTGCAGCTCAAGCTGCCAGCGAGAAACTACTGTGAACCCCCGCCCGTGCGACTGTACCCTAAAAACACTACACTAACACAAAATAAAAAGTAAAAAACACTACATATACACATACCCCTACACAGCCCCCCTCCCCAATAAAAATGAAAAACGTCTGGTACGCCACTGTTTCCAGAACGGAGCCTCCAGCTGTTGCAAAACAACTACTCCCAGTATTGCCAGATAGCCACTGACTGTCTAGGCATGCTGGGAGTTTTACAACAGCTGGAGGCACCCTGTTTGGGAATCACTGGCGTAGAATACCCCTATGTCCACCCCTATGCAAGTCCCTAATTTAGGCCTCAAATGCACATGGCGCTCTCACTTTGGAGCCCTGTCGTATTTCAAGGCAACAGTTTAGGGTCACATATGGGGTATCGCCGTACTCGGGAGAAATTGGGCTTCAAATTTTGGGGGGGGATTTTCTGCTATTACCCTTTTTAAAAATGTAAAATTTTTGGGAAAACAAGCATTTTAGGTAAAAAAAAATTTTTTTTTTTACATATACAAAAGTCATGAAACACCTGTGGGGTATAAAGGTTCACTTAACCCCTTGTTACGTTCCCCGAGGGGTCTAGTTTCCAAAATGGTATGCCATGTGTTTTTTTTTTTTTTGCTGTCCTGGCACCATAGGGGCTTCCGAAATGCGGCATGCCCCCAGAGCAAAATTTGCTTTCAAAAAGCCAAATTTCAAAAAGCCACTCCTTCTCTTCTGAGACCTGTAGTGCGCCAGCAGAGCACTTTTCACCCCCATATGGGGTGTTTTATGAATCGGGAGAAATTGGGCTTCAAATTTTGGGGGGTGGTTTCTGCTATTACCCTTTTTAAAAATGTAAAAATTTTGGGAAACCAAGCATTTTAGGTAAAAAAAAAAAAAAAATTTCACATATGCAAAAGTCGTGAAACACCTGTAGGATATTAAGGTTCACATTACCCCTTGTTACGTTCCCCGAGGGGTCTAGTTTCCAAAATGGTATGCCATGTGTTTTTTTTTGCTGTTCTGGCACCATAGGGGTTTCCTAAATGCGGCATGCCCCCAGAGCAAAATTTGCTTTCAAAAAGCCAAATGTGACTCCTTCACTTCTGAGACCTGTAGTGCGCCAGCAGAGCACTTTTCATCCCCATATGGGGTGTTTTCTGAATCGGGAGAAATTGGGCTTCAAATTTTGGGGGGTATTTTCTGCTATTACCCTTTTTAAAAATGTAAAATTTTTGGGAAACCAAGCATTTTAGGTAAAAAAAAAAATATTTTTTTTACATATGCAAAATTCGTGAAACACCTGTAGGGTATTAAGGTTCACTTTACCCCTTGTTACGTTCCCTGAGGGGTCTAGTTTCCAAAATGGTATGCCATGTTTTTTTTTTTTTTGCTGTCCTGGCACCATAGGGGCTTCCTAAAGGTGACATGCCCCCCAAAAACCATTTGTCGCTCCTTCCCTTCTGAGCCCTCTACTGCGCCCGCCGAACAATTAACATAGACATATGAGGTATGTGCTTACTCGAGAGAAATTGGGTTTCAAATCTAAGTAAAAATTTTCTCCTTTTTATCCCTTGCAAAAATTCAAAAATTGGGTCTACAAGAACATGCGAATGTAAAAAATGAAGATTTTGAATTTTCTCCTTCACTTTGCTGCTATTCCTGTGAAACACCTAAAGGGTTAATACACTTACTGAATATCATTTTGAATACTTTGGGGGGTGTAGTTTTTATAATGGGGTCTTTTATGGGGTATTTCTAATATGCAGACCCTTCAAATCCACTTCAAACCTGAACTGGTCCATGAAAAATAGCGAGTTTGAAAATTTTGTGAAAAATTGTAAAATTGCTGCTGAACTTTGAAGCCCTCTGGTGTCTTCCAAAAGTAAAAACTCATAAATTTTATGATGCAAACATAAAGTAGACATATTGTATATGTGAACCCCCAAAAAAATATTTTGAATATCCATTTTCCTTACAAGCAGAGAGCTTGAAAGTTAGAAAAATGCAAAATTTTCATTCTTTTTAACAAATTTGAGGATTTTTCACCAAGAAAGGATGCAAGATACCACAAAATTTTACCACTAAGTTAAAGTAGAATATGTCACGAAAAAACAATCTCGGAATCAAAATGATAACTAAAAGCATTCCAGAGTTATTAATGTTTAAAGTGACAGTGGTCAGAATTGCAAAAAATGCTCTGGTCCTTAAGGTGAAAAAGGGCTCGGTCCTTAAGGGGTTAACGACCCATGACGTACATTTTTATGACTCGAGCCTTTGCCATACCTGGGGAGGTCACTGCTAATAGCTGCTGGCATTAAGGGTTAAGCTATTAACCCTTTAGATTGTCTAAAGGGACATTTAGCCCCTTAAGGACAATTGGATTTTTTCATTTTTGCACTTTCGTTTTTCTCCTCGCCTTCAAATAGCCATAACGCTTTCAATTTTCTACTTTGAGACCCATACGAGGGCTTGTTTTGTTGCGCCACCAATTGCACACTGTAATGACATCACTCAGTTTACCAAAAAATCTGCAGCAAAACCAGAAAAAAAATCGGGGACCAAAATATTTTTAAAAACACACCATTTTGCAACTTTTGAAAGCTATAGTTTTTATCGATACCATTTTTGTTTTGATAGGACCTTTTGATCGCTTTTAGTAATTTTTTTCTGCTATGTGAATTGACCAAAAATGACCAATTCTGGATTTTGGCATGCTGCACACCCCATCTTTGGATATCTGGAGGAGGACAACAAGATCATCCAGACTGCCCTAACCTCAGTGACATTCTTGTAAGGCTTCTATTAGTCTAGGGCAGTGTTTGCCAACCAGGGTGCCTCCAGCTGTTGCAAAACTACAACTTCCAGCATGCTGGGGGCAAAAACAGCTGGAGGCAAAAATATACAAAAGGCAAATTTTGCTGCTAACTATCAAAATATATTTGCATGTGCATAAGCTACATATGGCCTAATGTGTACTCCTACACAATATATTACTCACAGAGAGGGGACGGAGTCACTTATTACATTTTAAAATATATATATTTTATTGGTATACATTAAAGACATAGGAGAAAGCATAAAAATATTACAAGGGAAGAAGAAATTCCACTGGATGAGAAAAAATGAGCGCCACTCCAGATCAGACCCACATCACAATTATAGAAAGAATTCCAAGGTAATTATTCACATGCACATGCACTATATGTGGTTATAGGCGGAACATTCGCCCATTATGTCTATGGTAGGGCAAACAAGGAAAACATACATACCAATAAAGTGCAAAAGAACAGTATACAGTGGTCTGCTGGAGTGGCGCCACCCCAACGCATGTTTCAGTATCCTATCAGCAGAAAGCACTATTTATATCAGAGCAAACCAATCAAAGACTGATTAAGACCTTACCTACCAGGGTAAGACTGCTTTGTTTGGCGCATGGAGCTCGGAATGTCCGGCAGCCGCAAATTCCGGGAGCCACGTCACAGGCCCGATCACATGAGCGGTCATATGACCATACCACATAATCGGCCATACAGATACAGAACCGGAAGAGCGCAGGACGACAGACCTGCTCATGCGCACAGCAGACTGGTAATGTCAGTGCAGCGTCAGAGGTTATCTCCAGCAATCCCATGCCCCTTAAAGCGTACCCATCAAATGCAACAACAAAAATTTTTTTTAATATATCACTCAATATCTATTCCTGACCATGAACATCAAATTTTTATGTGTCTAGCCCCTTTATTTATTTCTCATTACACTTTTAATTTAGCTCACTAGTCTGAATTCCTCTCAAAGGGAGGGGCGTGGCCTCACTGTGCAGGTCTCCGCCCCCTCCCTCAGTATGCTGTCTGCTCACATCTCCCCCAGCATTAGCAAAACTACAACTCCCAGCTTGTCCTCACTGACAGTAGCGGGACACAAGATGACAGTGGGAGGATTTTTCCTGCAGCGGTGAGCCCTGCACTCACAGCTGTCAATCAAGGAAGTGTGTCCATGACGTAGGTGATGATGCATGGACACAGCAGGACTAGTATGTGTTCAAGCAGGCAGGGGGGGCAGTTGTTTGACTGGCTTTTTCAGTATGAAATACTGAACATTTTCTAATGAAAGCAACTGCAAAACCTATTGGTTATACATGCTTCACAACATATCAAAAGTTTTTGTATCTGACAGTGCCCATTTAAGGCTGGGAGCGGTGGGGAATATCTCTGACACTGGGCTGATCATATAAAAAAGACACAGAGGGGGGACTATCATGTAATACAACTGGCATTAAAGGAGTACTCTGGTGCAGACTACTCCTGCTCCGTCCTGCCCGGGCTGCAAAAAAAATGAAAATAAACCATCCCTCACCTTCCTGGGTTCCCGCGGCGCGCCACTACAGCTGATCGGTCCTCCAGTCGATCTTCTTCATACTTTCGTGTGAACGAAGTGTCACATGGCGCTCAGCCTATCGCCGGCAGCCGCGTTGTTCTGCCTCGGCCCATAATAGGCTAAGGGCCATGTGACACTTCGTTCACACGAAAGTATGCACCAGAGTACTCCTTTAATACATGCAGTGCGTACATAATTACAGTGCTCCTCAAATTAGTATAATAATACCCAGATGAAAGTGACTGGGTGCATACTATCTGTAGCAAAAAAATGCATATTATAAATGTGGTAGCCCTTGGGGGGTGTATGGTAGTTGGAGTGTTGTTTCGGTAGATGAGGGGTTAAGGTTAACCCTATAGTTCGTGACGTCAGGATGAGGGCTAATATGCTGAGGTAATTCTCCGGCCTATCGCCGCCCTTCCCAGTAACGATAAGTGCATGCATAAAATGACTGAAGGTCCACAAGGTACTTGAACTTGAATAACTTTACTTAAATGCTTGCGATACATCCAATGAACAGTAACAGTCTCAGGAATACAGTCTCTATCTAGTGCAATGACTGGCAGTTGTTGCGGACCTTGACTTCTCATAAAAGTCTCTGAATTAGGGAATATTGCGAAGATCCGTCCGGATTTAGGGGATAGATAAGGTCCGGTGATCTTGCAGAGTGTTTAGGGATTGACACACTCACAATTTAGCAGATATCAGCCGTCGCCGCAAGGCTCAGGCCTAAACTCACTGATGTCAGCAGCGCAGATCCTTCTCCATCAACAGCCCATGAGGAAAGAAGAGTGAGCAATGGCCGCCGCTCCCTTATATGGGCAGGGCCATTTTTACTGGTCCAATCAACTGTCACTCACCGTTACAAGGAGTGATGGGAGATAAACGTCACAGGAACCTCCAAAGGTCCTCAAGCATAAAACCATAGAGTTCACCCGGTCACGTGACCCGCAGGTCCTGTTACACTATGCACAGTTAATTAACCATTTATATACACTTGTACAATCCTATATATATTTATATATATATATATATATATATATATATATATATATATATATATACAAATCCTGAAGAATTATTAGATAACTAATACCTAGATGAGAGGTGACTAGGGGCGGGCTAGTTAAGAAGAACCCTGACGTCCTAGGGACTCTGGCTATGGGGACTTATATACAAAGGTACCGGAGAGGATGCGGTACCGGGACACCACAAACCCCCTTACTTAACCCCTTAAGGACGCAGGACGTAAATTTACGTCCTGGTGAGGTGGTACTTAACGCACCAGGACGTACATTTACGTCCTGTGCATAACCGCGGGCATCGGAGCGATGCCCGTGTCATGCGCGGCTGATCCCGGCTGCTGATCGCAGCCAGGGACCCGCCGGCAATGGCCGACGCCCGCGATCTCGCGGGCGTCCGCCATTAACCCCTCAGGTACAGGGATCAATACAGATCCCGGCATCTGCGGCAGTGCGCGATTTCAATGAATGATCGGATCGCCCGCAGCGCTGCTGTGGGGATCCGATCATTCATAACGCCGCATGGAGGTCCCCTCTCCTGCCTCCGTCCGGCTTCCGGCGTCTCCTGCTCTGGTCTGTGATCGAGCAGACCAGAGCAGAAGATCACCGAAAACACTGATCTGTTCTATGTCCTATACATAGAACAGATCAGTATTAGCAATCATGGTATTGCTATGAATAGTCCCCTATGGAGACTATTCAAGTGTAAAAAAAATGTAAAAGTAAAAAAAAAAGTGAAAAATCCCCTCCCCCAATAAAAAAGTAAAACGTCCGTTTTTTCCCATTTTACCCCCAAAAAGCATAAAAAAATTTTTTATAGACATATTTGATATCGCCGCGTGCGTAAATATCCGAGCTATTTAAATAAAATGTTAATAATCCCGTACGGTGAACGGCGTGAACGAAAAAAAAAATCCAAAATTACTACTTTTTTAATACATTTTATTAAAAAAGAAATTATAAAAAATGTATTAAAAGTTTTTTATATGCAAATGTGGTATCAAAGAAAATTACAGATCATGGCGCAAAAAATGAGCCCCCATACCGCCGCTTATACGGAAAAATAAAAAAGTTAGAGGTCATCAAAATAAAGGGATTATAAACGTACTAATTTGGTTAAAAAGTTTGTGATTTTTTTTAAGCGCAACAATAATATAAAAGTATGTAATCATGGGTATCATTTTAATCGTATTGACCCTCAGAATAAAGAACACACATCATTTTTACCATAAATTGTACGGCGTGAAAATGAAACCTTCAAAAATTAGCAAAATTGCGTTTTTCGTTTTAATTTCCCCACAAAAATAGTGTTTTTTGGTTGAGCCATACATTTTATGATATAATGAGTGATGTCATTACAAAGGACAACTGGTCGCGCAAAAAACAAGCCCTCATACTAGTCTGTGGATTAAAATATAAAAGAGTTATGATTTTTAGAAGGCGAGGAGGAAAAAATGAAAACGTAAAAATTAAATTGTCTGAGTCCTTAAGGCCAAAATGGGCTGAGTCCTTAAGGGGTTAAAGGGTACCTCTCATCAAAAAAACTTTTGATATATTATAGATTAATGTATACAGAAAAACTTCACAATTGCATGTTATTAAAAAATATGCTTCTTTCTATTTAATTTTCCACTTTGAAGAAATGACCACTAGGGGTCTCCCTACCAGTCCTGGCAGCAAGCATTTCAGACTCATGCTGGAGTCCTAAACACTACGAGCTGCCAGTCTGCTTTGTTCACAAAGGAGAACACTCAGAGCTGCCAGCCTGCTTTGTTCACAGCCTGTTTGGCTGTGAACAAAGCAGGCTGGCAGCTCTGAGTGTTTAGGACTCCAGCATAAGTCAGAAATGCTTGCTGACAGGACTGATCGGGAAAAATACAATAGAAAGAAGCATATTTTTCATTAACATGCTATTGGAAAGTTATTCAACATTCATTAATCTAAAATATATCAAAAGTTTATTTGATGAGAGGTACCCTTTAAGATAAGTCGACCTAAGACAGAGGGACTAGAACAGGATGATCTATAAATTAGCATTTGCTATACATCCTAAATAAACATTGAACACATTTACATTCTCTGATACTCTTACTAGTAGCTGGAATAGACAATAGAAATCTATCTAGACATTAGTGCTATCTTGACATAAATGCTATCTAGACATTTGAGGAAGCTATCTAACCTTTTAGTTTCTAGCTTCATAGACATTCTATTAAACTTACTATACACTTTAAAGCTGACTAGACAATTAGGCAGCTATCTGACATGTAGTTGCTAGCTCCTAAGACATTTTATTAGCTCTCTACACATTTTTATGAGGCTAACTAAACATTAGTACAGCTCTCTATACTTTTAGTTTCAAGCTGACTAGACATTTTTATTATCTCACACATTTTATTTGCCAACAATAAGTTACCTGTTAGTACGCAAAGGGTTATACTGGCTAGCCGGAAGCTAGGTCACAGTTAGGTTGGCTGCTAGGGTCTATCGGCTACACGCTACTTACCCCTAATAAGGGGTAAGGGACTACAGTAATGGTGTATGGCTCCGTTTCCCACAAGAAGTCCAGTTTATGGGTTCTAGGAAATTTTCTGAGCCAAACTTTATCTCCAAGCTGTAAGGGCTGAGCCGAAGCATGTCGATTATAATCTTTCTGCTGGCGTTCATGAACTTCACCCATTTTCTTCTCAACAATGTATTTGGCTTCCTCAATTCTTCGTTGATGCTCTGACACCCAACCTTGGGAAACATGAGGGGAATTGTTGAAAGGTGCCTGTAGCCCGAAGGTTCGATCCTTTGGCAATTGGCCGTGTCGACCCATCATCAGGAAAAAAGGCGTGTACCCCGTAGAGCAGTGGACAGTGTTGTTGTAAATTTCTAGGAGGTAAGGCAACAACTGAGACCACTCTTCGTGCTTTGAAACAGAGGCAGCTCTAAGCATTTGGATGAACACTTGATTGAACCTCTCGCAGACCCCATTCCCTTGGGGATGGTAGGCCGTCGTCCGGAGCTTCTTGCAATCATGCAACTGGCAAAGTTCCTGGAACAACTGGGCTTCAAAGGCGGTTCCCCAATCCGTGAGGACCGATTCGGGACACCCCAGAGGTTGGATCCAATGTCGATAGAAGAGCTGAGCGGCAGTCTTAGCGGTAAGATCCTTGACAGGGACCACGACCACCCACTTGGAAAAATGATTCACCATGGTTAGAGCATGACAATAGCCAGATCGAGTGGGGGCCAGCTTCACATGATCCAAGGCAACAATTTGATTCGGCCTTTCTGTACAGATGAGATGTAAAGGGGCTCTTGCGTCCCCTTCAGGGGTTCTTTATCACGTTGCACACGGAGCACTCGGCACACCATTTCTCAATGTCTCCCCGCATCCCAATCCAGTAAAATCTCCTTCTGACGGTGATCTCTGTCTTATGGACCCCAAAGTGTCTGGATTGATCATGATAGGCATTCAGGACCATGGCTGCATCTCTTCTGGGAACCACAATCTGGTGTATGCGGTCTCCGGAAACTGGGTCCAGGGAATTTCGGTAGACCAGCCCTTTGTGCAGGAATAGGTGATTCCTCTGCCGCCACAGCCGCTTTAACTCGAAGTCCCTGTGGGCCTTGCGCACCCGAGTGGGCACTTTCTTGTGGAGGCAATAGTCTAGGAGGTCCCCGATAACCCAGCTTTCATCCTGAAGTGTCTTCCAAGTGGATAGATCTTCAGGGACTTTGGGAGATTCAGGTCCGTCACCCGCCTGGGCAGTTAGAGCACTCTGGCTCACGAACCTTCGGTAGAAGGGAGGCATTTCTACATCTTCCCACACATTCTCAGCTGGAGGTGCTTCTCCCGGGGCCATGTGAGAAAGTACATCCGCATTAACATTGGTTTTTACGCTGCGATACTTAATGTTGAAATCATAGTTGGCCAACTGAGAGGCCCAACGCTGTTCCAGCGCTCCCAACTTAGCAGTGTTCAAATGGGCCAAGGGGTTGTTATCAGTGTAGACCGTGAAAAGCATAGCAGCCAGATAGTCCTTAAACTTCTCAGTAATGGCCCAGACCAGGGCCAGAAGCTCCAGATTGAAGGAGCTATAGTTGACATCATTCTTCTCAGCACCTCGGAGATGCCGGCTGGCATAGGCAATCACCCATTCTTTGCCATCTTGCACTTGAGATAAGACCGCCCCCAGACCTTCAAAGCTAGCGTCTGTGTACAAACGGAATGGCAGGCTGTAATCAGGATACGCCAAAATGGGAGGTTCTGTGAGGAGGTATTTCAGGGCTCAAAAGGCATCTTCCTGTTCTTCAGCCCACTGTATGGGGAGCCTCCCATTATAATTATCCCGGGCAGTTCCTCTCAGCAATTCAGTTAAGGGTCCAGCAATTTGAGCAAAATGGGGGATGAAGCGCCGGTAATATCCAGCAAATCCCAGGAAACTTCGGACGTCTCACACCGTCCTGGGTGTAGGCCACTCTTTCACAGCACTCACTTTGTCTGGATCAGGCTGGACTCCTTGAGCACTGACGACATGTCCCAGATAGTGTACCTGCGGCTTTAGCTAGTGACATTTAGAAGGTTTAACCTTGAGTCCATGTTGGATAAGGACTTGGAAAACATCTTTCAGGTGATCCAGGTGTTCCTGATATGTCCGAGAATAGACGATGACGTCATCTAAATACAACAGGACACTCTGGAAGTTAAGATGCCCCAAGCATTGCTCCATCAGGCGTTGGAAAGTAGCTGGTGCATTGCACAGTCCAAAGGGCATACGTTTGAACTCGAAGAGACCCATAGGGGTCACAAATGCGTATTAAGCCGAGCGCTCCGGGTCCCTGCTCCTCCCCGGAGCGCTCGCGGCATTCCTCTCTCTGCAGCGCCCCGGTCAGACCCGCTGACCGGGAGCGCTGCACTGACACTGCCGGCGGGGATGCGATTCGCATAGCGGGACGCGCCCGCTCGCGAATCGCATCCCAAGTCACTTACCTGTCCCGGTCCCCAGCTGTCACATCCTGGCACGCGCGGCTCCGCTCCGCTCCTTATGGCGCGCGCGCGCCAGCTCTCTAAGATTTAAAGGGCCAGTGCACCAATGATTGGTGCCTGGCCCAATCTGTCTGATTAGCTTCCACCTGTGCACCTGTCTATATAACCTCACTTCCCCTTCCCTTCCTGGCCGGATCTTGTTGCCATTGTGCCTTGAGAAAGCGTTTATTGTGATTACCATAACTGTGTTCCTGACCTCTTGCTATCTCCATTGACTACGAACCTTGCCGCCTGCCCTGACCTTCTGCTACGTCTGACCTTGCCTCTGTCTAGTCCTTCTGTCCCACGCCTTCTCAGCAGTCAGCGAGGTTGAGCCATTGCCGGTGGATACGACCTGGTTGCTACCGCCGCAGCAAGACCATCCCGCTTTGCGGCGGGCTCTGGTGAATACCAGTAGCAACCTAGAACCGGTCCACCGACACGGTCCACGCCAATCCCTCGCTGACACAGAGGATCCACATCCAGCCTGCCGAATCGTAACAATGCGGTCTTCTCCTTATCCTCTTCTGCCATTGGCACCTGCCAGTAGCCGCTCGTCAGATCCAGTGTGGAAAAGTAGGCGGCCGACCCCAATGCAGTCAAGGATTCTTCAATGCGAGGGAGAGGATACGCATCCTTATGAGTTATGCTGTTCAATTTCCGGTAATCCACGCAAAAGCGGATAGTCCCATCTTTTTTCTTCACCAGGACCAAAGGTGCAGCCCAAGGACTCTGGCTTTCTTGGATGACATCGGCCTCTTTCATCTCCGCAAGTATTTTCTTTATGGTCTGATACATCCCAGGAGCCACAGGGCGATGTCTCTCTTTAATGGGTGGATTGTCCCCAGTGAGAATCCTATGTTTGATCATGGTGGTCCTGCCGAAGTCTGTGGGAAACTTGCTGAAAGCTTCCTGATATCTCTTAGCTACCTGGATGACTCCTTCCACCTGTTCCTTGGAGGTATCTTCGCCCCCCTATTTGCAGTTGGCTCCACCAAGGTTCCGCAGGATTCTGGTCAGGTACTCTTTGAGCCACTTGTGACTTCGAGACCACATCTCTGACATCCAAATGGTGCAGGGTAGCCACTGGGGTATACTTGGGTAGTTGAACCGCAACTTGAGAGAGGTTAATAAGTCTCACTGGAACCTTCCCATTACGTACTATTACCAGGCTTCTAGCGGCTCGCACCAAGGGGCAATCTTCCAGTAGAAGGGGTTCCAAGAGCGCTTGGTAATCTTGATTTTTCATCCTGGGTCGGGCACGACACCAAATAACTGTCTCCCTCTGTGGCTGTAGACTAACGGCTTGGATATCTTGAATCCTTACTCGACAGATTTCTCCTTGATGATTCACGAACTTCTGTTCTGCTTGGAGGATTTTGAGGTGGTGTTGGGCAGCTCGCCGGCCTGGGGGTGACAGGTTAGAGAGAGATGCATGCAGTGCACAAACAATATCATCAAAACAGTGCCTCATAATATTCATGCCTAAAATGAAATCAGCTGCTCCTTCATCCCTAACATTGGTGACAATCACAACCTGCCTTTCTAGGACATGCTTTCCCACCTGCACCGTGGGCTCCCAGTAATAATGCCTGGATACTGGTTTCCCGTTCCCTGCGATTACTCTAAACTCCGCTTCCTGAGGTTCACACAACCTTTCTGGGCCCCAATACTTATAGAAAACCCCCTGCGGAATAGTGGATACCTGAGACCCCGTATCTATCAGAGCTTGTAACCGGATACCTTCAACCATCACCTGTACATAAGGACAAGAAGCTACATACATAGCCCCTTCTTGTCACTGGTTGATTCTGAACCTTCAGCCGCTACTCCTGGGGTGCGGTCCTCGACCCCAGGGGACGCCCATTTAAAGCCCAGCATTGGCTCTCCCAGTGTCCATTCTTGTTACAATAACTACAGACGGGTCTCTGACTCCCACGTGGTCTCACAGGAGGGGTACTAGATGGACCCACAGGGCGAGGGTCAGCCTTCTTAGGTGGTGGTGTTGCAGATCTAGGAGGATTTGGCCATACAGCCATCTCTTTAAAGGCCTTGGCTAACTGTTCAATGTCCTGTTTCATGTCTTGTAAGTCAGCTGTCCAAGGGCTAGAAGCAGGTGTTGACGGGGCAGATTGAGAAGGGACAGGCGGCTGGGGCGAAGGCCCCAGAGATTCGGTAGCGGGAACACTAGTCTCTTCTGTCTGAGGTCCCGACTCTATTACTTTAACCGCTAGTCTCTTAAAAGCTGGGAAAGCCATGTCGGGATTTCGCACAGCCAGCATCCTAAGTTGGGCCTTGTCCCATTTGTTCAGTTCCCCTTCTATAAACCAGTCCATCAGTACTCGATTGCCCTGATCGGGCGTGATGCCGTCCAACTTCTGTACCACCTCTAATGCGCTCTGTAAAGCTACTGCATATGCTCTGAGAGTCTCACCCGGCTTCTGACGTCCTTCATATAGTCTGAGGCGTACCTGAGGGAGAATGAGATTCAAACACTTGAGAGAGTCCTTCAAAAATCTGTCCCACTGTGGCTTTATCAGCCACTGGCCAGGTACGCAATTCTTCCAAGGCGGGTCCCTGGAGCTGTCCCAGAAGCAGCTGTATCTGTTGGTGGTAATGCATAAAATCCATAGAGGCTGTAAAACTTTTCTTTAAAGTCTCTCAATATAAAAGGGTCACCATTGTAGGTGGGAAGCACAGGATTCCCCAAGAAGACAGGTGCAGCAACAGGGGCTCCCAACACATAGGGAGAGACTGGAGTTGGACTTGCTGGGTCCTGCTCCGCCGGTGAAGGAGGTCTTGCTGGAATCACAGGTAGAGTACGTCTTTGTGAAGTAGAAGGTGTTGGTGAAGGCGGCAACACCCTTCTGACTTGGGGTGGAGACCCCATTGGTGGGGCCACTGGAGCATCGCCCCCTTGCTGTTCAGATGGGGACTGTGGGGCTGCAGGTTCTGACATTTCTGTATTTGGTATGCTGGCCCTTTAAATAGATCTCGAATTCCCAGGTCTCCAGAAGATACGCAGTTGTTCTCTGATCTGGAACTTGAGAGCGTAGATTTCAAATTTGAGGGCGGTGACTTGAAACCCAATAGCTTTTAATTGAAATTTGAGTGCGTTGATCGGCAGTTGAAGTGACTCTATATAGGACTTCAATTCAGCAATCTGGTGTCTCAAAGTCCCGTACCGTTCCGGCTCTTTACATCTTCCAACCCTTTTCCCGTGCTGAACTTCCTCTCTTTGTTGGTCTCCGGCACTAGACTCCAACAAAATGGCTGCCGCGGCACCGAGGGCTTTGGTGGGCGGGGTCTCTGGATCACGTGCGCAGGGAGGCCCTGTGCTAACTTCAGTACTTTCTTTCACAGCTTGTAGCTCCGCTGTGCTATTCGCCTACCCCCTTACTTTACATGCGCACTTCCTCCACACAGCACCGTGTGCGCAACCCCTTACTCCAGAGTATAAGTCACAGTACATGAATAAAGTTCGTTTTCTGGGGAGAGTACACTTTCACTAGTGGCGACTGTAATAGACACACACCTGTTTGTGCGACGCCAAAAAGGCTTTGTGGTAGTCCTTGGGGGGTGTATGGTAGTTGGGGTGCTGTTTCGGTAGATGAGGGGTTAAGGTTAACCCTATAGTTCGTGATGCCAGGCTGAGGGCTAGTATGCTGAGGTAATTCTCTGGCCTATCGCCGCCCTTCCCAGTAACGATAGGTGCATGCATAAAATGACTGAAGGTCCACAAGGTACTTGAACTTGAACTTGGATAACTTTACTTAAATGCTTGCGAAATGCTTGCGATACATCCAATGAACAGTAACAGTCTCAGGAATACAGTCTCTATCTAGTGCAATGGCTGACAGTTGTTGCGGACCTTGACTTCTCATAAAAGTCTCTGAATTAGGGAATATTGCGAAGATCCGTCCAGATTTAGGGGATAGATAAGGTCCGGTGATCTTGCAGAGTGTTTAGGGATTGACACACTCACAATTTAGAAGATATCAGCTGTCGCCGCAAGGCTCAGGCCTAAACTCACTGATGACAGCAGCGCAGATCCTTCTCCATCAACAGCCCATGAGGAAAGAAGAGTGAGCAATGGCCGCCGCTCCCTTATATGGGCAGGGCCATTTTTACTGGTCCAATCAACTGTCACTCACCGTTACAAGGAGTGATGGGAGATAAACGTCACAGGAACCTCCAAAGGTCCTCAAGAATAAAACCATAGAGTTCACCCAGTCACGTGACCCGCAGGTCCTGTTACGCTATGCACAGGTAATTAACCATTTATATACACTTGTACAATTCTAGATATATACAAATCCTGAAGAATTACTAGATAACTAATACCTAGATGAGAGGTGACTAGGGGCGGGCTAGTTAAGAAGAACCCCGACGTCCTAGGGACTCTGGCTATGGGGACCTATATACAAAGGTACCGGATAGGAGTAAAAATTAGGGAACCGGCACTGTACAATAGGACTTAAAGTCCAAATCGGGTGCTCAGCCTTCACAGGTTCAAACTCCAAACCCTTCTTAAACAACTCCAAAAAAGGAAAGCGGCACTCCAATGGCAGAAAAAAGGTGTATTTATTCACCCAAGTCAAGTGCGACGTTTCAGCCTCACAATGAAGCCTTTGTCAAGCTTCAGAAAGGCTTCATTGTGAGGCTGAAACGTCGCACTTGACTTGATGGGTGAATAAATACACCGTTTTTCTGCCATTGGAGTGCAGCTTTCCTTTTTTGGAGTTATATATATATATATATATATATATATATATATATATAAAATAGAAAAAATACAACAACACTCTAGCAGAAATGATATCAAGGTAAAGGGTGCAGGCCACTGAAAAGAATCCATCAATTGTTCCACTTCCACATCAATAAAAATAGAGACCAGTGCAGCACTCCATGGCATGAAAAAATTTAAATGTATTCCATCAAAAAATGTGAAAAACGCAGCGACGTTCCAATCCTCTCCAGGGCTTGAGAAATAATATAGATAGATAGATGAGTGTGTGTGACAACACTATTGGAAAATATATATGTATGTGACAGCACTATACATGATGTCACACGTGCAACAATACAATATGTGTATGGAAATGAATAAACACTTCTAAACACTGGTCTAGGCGGCAGCCTAACATTTCACCAGCAGATGTCGCTGTGGAGTAAAGCTCTTGCAATAGTAACTGACAGCCGGACCGCCCCCTCCCCCCTATGACGTGGCACCTTCTCATTGGTTCAAAAGCCGGCGCATCGATATGACGTACCCGGAAGTGAGCGGGGAGATGTAAACAGCGACTGCTGTCAGTTGGGGATCAGTTGGGGAGGAAGATGGCGCAGCGGGGCGGCAGGGCGGAGGGCGAAGCCTTTGTCTCCTCTGGACGCTCCCCGGTCCCCGAGCGGTGTCTGGCAGCTGCTCTCATACAGGGCCTGGGTGTGGTGTGCGCCTGCACGGCCCTGGCTGATCCCGCTTGGCTACTGGTGATGGTGGAGGGGAAGAACTACGTGTACGGGGCCGCCTATATCCTGCACCTCGGCTTCAACCTGACCGAGCCATCCGGTAAGAGAAAGGGGGGAGGGGAAGCTCCATAGCTGCTCATAGAGGTGATGGGGTTACCATAGCAACGCCTGGAGAGTCACATGATCGGGTGTAGAGGTGACCCTATGTATATATAGTCACGGTGTAGAGATGGCCCTGTATATAATTATATATAGTCACATGACCCGGTGTAGAGATGACCCTATGTTTATATAGTCACATGACCCGGTGTAGAGATGACCCTGTATATACAATTATAAATAGTCACGTGACCCGTGTAGAGATGACCCTGTATATAATTATACATAGTCACATGACCTGTTTATTGAAAAGACCCTGTATATATATATATATATATATATATATATATATATATATATAAAGTCACATGACTTGGTGTAGAGATAACTCTATGTATATGTGTATATATATATATGTGTGTGTATATATATATATATATATATATCTATCATCACATTCTCTTTTGATACAGGGACTCCACATAGTCCTGTATCCACAGCCGGTCATTATAGGGTTATTACAGGTGGATGTGATCTCCAGGATTTGGGAAAAGCTGTATAATCTCTAGTATGGCCACCATATGATGTACTGTAGCAATCACCCACCACAGCCATGAACATGAGAACTGCCTGGCTATGCAGAGCTGTGTCACTGGCCAGAGCTGACATTCAGGGATCTGAGAAAGCTGGGTGGCAACTATAGGGTGTATTGTAGAAAACTAGTGATCACCCAACTTTCTCATAACGCCGATCTGCTCAGTTATGAAGTCATATAGAGACATGTAGGGTTTGCTCAGTTATAAAGCTGTATAGGGACAGGTAACATTACACTCAAGGATCTCAGAAAGCTGTGTGACCGATATGGGAGCTATCCCATCTGCTCAATTATGTAGTCGTTGGGAACATGTAACATTACATTCAGCAGTCTGGGACAGCTGGGTTACTATTATAGGTAGAGATAATAGTGGTCACCCAACTTTACTATAGCTATGATCTGCTCAGTTATGCAACTGTATATTTAAACACATCTTGCAGTTAGGACTGTGGGAAAGCTGAGTGACAGGAGCTATGAGAAGTCTAGTGGTGGTGATAGATCCTTGTCTTGTACATCTGACCGTTCTGCATGTTGTCATTCCAGACGCACATCATCTCCTCCACAAGAGCGGCCTGTACGTCCTTGTGCTGCTCTCCACCTGCTGCTACCTCTCCATCCTCCTCGGGGTGTCCGCCTTCCTGCTGGACTTTCTGGGGACCCGGTACATGAGGATAAAGAGTCTGGGGGGCATCCTGCTGCCCCCCATCCTGCACTTTACCACAGGTAACGCTGCTCATACACTGCATGGTCCTGAGGAGATGTCTCATCCTGAAAGTTCTGCAGCTCCACTTCAAGACCTCTGCTTGCTGTCAGCGACAAAGAACAATTCTATGGCTGAAAACCTGTCCTCACAGCTGAGGGTTTGTGAAAGTTGTATCCAGTCTAAACAAACACTTATATCTCTTTATGTTCTGCTGGTTTGCTACAGTGTAACAGACTGTTCACGGAGAAATTTAGTCCAGGAAAAATTGTCACAAACCCTCAGCGATGAGAGATGAAACGAACCTGTTTCTTCATTGACAGCAAACAGTGTAAAAACCGTTGAGGGGTTAGAACACATAGGGGGATATTTAACCCCTTAAGGACACAGCCCATTTGGGCCTTAAGGACGCAGAAAATTTTATTTTTACGTTTTCATTTTTTCCTCCTCTCCTTCAAAAAATCATAACTCTTTTTTATATTTTCATCCACAGACTAGTGTGAGGGCTTGTTTTTTATTTTTGAAATTTTTTGAAATTAAAAAGAAAACCGCAATTTTGCTAATTTTGGAAGGTTTTGTTTTCACGCTGTACAATTTATGCAAAAAGTGACATGTGTTTTTTATTCTTTGGGTCAATACGATTAAAATGATACCCATGATAATATACCGTATTTATCGGGGTATACCACGCACCGGCCTATAACACACACCCTCATTTTACCAAGGATATTTGGGTAAAAAAAGTTTTTTACCCAAATACCCTTGGTAAAATGAGGGTGCGCGTGTATACCCTGATACACCCCCAGGAAAGGCAAGGGGAGAGAGGCCGTCGCTGCCGGCTTCTCTGCCCCTGCCTGTCCTGGGGTCTAGAGCCCTGCTGCCGGCCCATCTCTCCCCCTGGCTATCGGTGCCGCTGCCCGTTCTGTCCTCCTGACTATCGGTACCGGCGCCCCATTGCCGGCGCCGATAGCCAGGGGGAGAGAAGCCGGCAACAGGTAATTATACAAATGGGGATGGGGGAGGCAACGGGGCAGCGGCGTTGGCAATGGGTGCCGCTGCCCCTTCTCTCCCCCTGGCTATCGGCGCCGGCAATTGGGTGCCGGCACCGATAGTCAGGGGGAGAGAATGGGCAGCGGCACCGATAGCCAGGGGGAGAGAAGGGCCGGCAGCAGGGCTCTAGACCCCAGGACAGGCAGGGGCAGAGAAGCCGGCGGCGGCGGTGGTCTCTGCACCTGCAAAGCTGCTGCAGTTCATTGATTTAAAGCGCCCGCTTTAAATAATTGAACTGCAGCGGCTTATTGGCGTATAACACGCAGGTAGACTTAAGGCAAAAAAATTTTAGCCTAAAAAGTGTGAGTTATACGCCGATAAATACGGTACTCTTCTATTACTGTTGCGCTTAAAAAAAATCACAAACTTTTTAACCAAATTAGTACGTTTAAGATCTCCCTATTTTGAAGACCTATAACTTTTTTGCGCCGTGACCTGTACTTTTGATACCATTGATACCATATTTGCTTATATAAAGCTTTTATTACATTTTTTATTAATTTTTTTGGGAATAAAATGTTATAAAAAAGCAGCTATTTTGGCCTTTTTATTTTTTTATTTTTTTTGTCCACGCTGTCACGGTACGGTATCATTAACATTTTATTTTAATAGTTCGGATATTTACGCATGCGGCGATACCAAATATGTATATAAAATATTTTTTAACACTTTTTGGGGGTGAAATAGGGAAAATGGGTCAATTCACGTTTTTATTGGGGGAGGGGTTTTTTCAAATTTTTTTTTTTTACTTTTATTTTTACACTTTAATAGTCCCCATAGGGGACTATTTAAAGCAATCACTCGATTGCTATTACTGTTCAGTGCTATGTATAGGACATAGCACTGATCAGGGTTATCGGTCATCTTCTGCTCTGGTCTGTGGGAAGGCAGATCAGAACAGAAGGCAGCGGAGGCAGGTGAGGGAACCTCCGGCTGCCCTGCTGGATGATCGGATCGCCGCGGCAGTGCTGCGGGCGATCCGATCATCCAATTAAGTGACCGCGATGCTGCAGATGCCGTGATCGATATTGATCACAGCATCTGAGGGGTTAATGACGGACATCCGCGGGATCGCGGATGTCCGCCATTACCGGCGGGTCCCTGGCTGCGATCAACAGCCGGGACCTGCCGCGCATGATCCGGGCATCGCTCCAATGCCCGCGGTTATGCTTAGGACGTAAATGTACGTCCTGGTGCGTTAAGTACCGCATCACCAGGACGTACATTTACATCCTTCGTCGTTAAGGGGTTAAAGGGGTAAAAAAAAAAAAAAAACGATTTGTAAATGACTTCTGTTAAAAAAAATCTTTACGCTTCCAGCACTTATTACCAGCTGAATGTTACAGAGGAAATTTTTTTTTTTTTTTTTTTTTTTTTTTTTGGGCTCTCTGCTGACACCTGATGCCCATATCAGGAACTGCCCAGAGAAGGAGAAAATCCCCATTGCAAACCTATGCTGCTCTGGACAGTTCCTGACACGGACAGAGGTGTCAGCAGAGAGCAATGTGGACAAGACAAAAAAGAAATTCAAAAAGAAAATAATTTCTTTTGTAGTATACAGCTGCTAAGAAGTACTGGAAGGATTAAGATTTTAAAATAGAAATAATTTACAAATCTGTTTAACTTTCTGGCACCAGTTTTATTTAAAATAAAAAAAAAGTTTGCCACCGGAGTACCCCTTTAACATTTGCGTGACAATGTGTGCAGGTCTCCCGGCGAGGTTTTTATGTCTGAATTAGGAAGCTGCGCACACAGTATAAAAAATTGTGTGAATTTTTAAAAGGAGGCACAACGGGGGGCGGGGGGGGGGGGGGGGGGGGACACATCAATAAACTTCCCACATTATACACCACCTAGGGTATAGTTTTTCAACCAGGGTACCTCCAGTTGTTGAAAAACTACAGCTCCCAGCATGCCCGGACAGCCGTTGGCTGTCCGGTCATGCTGGGAGTTGTAGTTTTGCAACAGCTGGAGACACCCTGGTTGGAAAACACTGACTTAGGAAGTGGAGTTTACTTTTATGATTTTTTTTTTTTTTTTGTGCACGCTGAAATTGGAAAATGACCGAGCGAGCGCAAAGTACAAAAAAAGAAGACAATCCATAATAAGCTGAAAAACATTCCAAGACATGCCCCAAAAATTGGGGAAAAAACAATAATAAATGGCGCACTCGTCCTCCCTCCTCACTGTGGACTCTCCTGGTATAGAAGCCTGACGTCTCGCTGGGCTGTCGCCACTCACTGGGTCACTATTCTTATGAGAGGGATTTTACGTTTTTACTTCATGAGGTTCCCCAAGTAGTAACCGGTCATCTTTAACCCCTTAAGGACCAATTTTCACCTCAAGGATCAGGCCGATTTAATGCTTGCGTTTTCGTTTTTTCCCTCCTCGCCTTCTAAAATCCAAACCTCTTTTATATTTCCATCTACAGACCCATATAAGGGCTTGTTTTTTGCGAGACCAATTGTACTTTGTAATGAAACATCACATTTTACCATAAAATGTACGGCGAACGCCCCGAAAAATTTTTAGGGAGGAAATTTTTTATGAAAATCTAAATTTTTGCAAATTTTGGAGGGTTTTGTTTTCACACTGTACACTGTACTGTAAAAATGATAGGTGTTCTTTATTCTGTGGGTCAATACGATTAAAATGATACCCATGGCTAGATACTTTTATATTTTTGTACCGCTTAAAAAAAAAATCTAAAACTTTTTGTACAGAATCAGTGATCTAAAATCGCCCTATTTTGACCACCTATAACTTTTTCATTTTTCCATATATAGGGCGGTATGAGGGCTCATTTTTTGCGCCGTCATCTGTACTTTTTATCGATGCCACATTTGCATATATAAAACTGTTAGATAATTTTTTATACATTTTTTTTTTAGGGAATAAAATATGTGACAGCAGCATTTTTGGACTTTTTAATTTTTTACGTTTACGCCATTCACCATACAGGATCATTAAAGGGGTATTCCAGGCAAAAACTTTTTATTTTTTTTTTTTTTTTTTTTATCAACTGGCTCCGGAAAGTTAAACAGATTTGTAAATTACTTCTATTAAAAAATCTTAATCCTTCCAATAGTTATTAGCTTCTGAAGTTTTCTGTCTAACTGCTCAATGATGATGTCACGTCCCGGGAGCTGTGCATGATGGGAGAATATCCCCATAGGAACTGCACAGCTCCCGGTACGTGAATCATCAGAGAGCAGTTAGACAGAAAACAGCAACTCAACTTCAGAAGCTAATAACTATTGGAAGGATTAAGATTTTTTAATAGAAGTAATTTACAAATCTGTTTAACTTTCCGGAGCCAGTTGATAAATATAAAAAAAAAAAAAAAAAAAAAGTTTTGGCCTGGAATACCCCTTTAAGTCCACACATAGTCTGTTATAAGCAATCAATTACTTGTACTGTTTATCAGTGATATCGGCGCTCTGCTAGTACAGTCTCACCCTAGGAATCCTGGGTATTTATGTTGTGAGGGATTTCTTGGGTGAGACAAAGTGGATAGTGCGGGGCAGGGGTTTCCCTTTTTAGGGTACGTGCCCTGAGGGAGCAGGGGTAGTCCCACCACACTTTGCCTTTTAGGCATTACTAGAGTCATTGCACCCGTGGGCCTGACCTGTTCCATATGTGATATTCTCTCCTCAAGTGTAATACTACGGTTAATACTGTGTCGTCTAGGGGTTAAAGGGGTATTCCAGGAAAAATCTTCATTATTTTTTTTTTTTTTTTTTTTATCTCAACTGGCTCCAGAAAGCTAAACAGATTTGTAAATTACTTCTATTAAAAAATCTTAATCCTTCTAATAATTATCAGCTACTGAAGTTGAGTTGTTCTTATCTGTCTGGCAACAGTGCTCTCTGCTGACATCTCTGCTTGTCTCGGGAAATGCACAGAGTAGAAGAGGTTTGCTATGGGGATTTGCTTCTACTCTGGACAGCTCCCGAGACAAGTGCCATCAGAAAGCGCTTATACAGAAAAGAACAACTCAACTTCAGCAGCTTATAAGTACTAAAAGGATTAAGATTTTTTTATATAAATAATTTACAAATCTGTTTAACTTTCTGGAGCCAGTTGATATATAGAATAACCCCTGGATAACCCCTATAGGTCCTGTGTAGTATCAGACAAAATGGTTAAAGGGGTACTTAGAAGTAATTAACAAATCTGAATTTATTTATTTTTTTATTAAAAAATCTTAATCCTTCCAGTACTTATCAGCTGCTATATGCTCCACAGGAAGTTGTGTAGTTCTTTTCAGTCTGACCACAGTGCTCTCTGCTGACACCTCTGTCCGTGTCAGGAACTGTCCAGAGGAGGAGAGGTTTGCTATGGGGATTTGCTCTTACACTGGACAGTTCCTGACACGGACAGAGGTGTAAGCAGAGAGCACTGTGGTCAGACAGAAAAGAGCAACTCCACTTCCTCTGTTGTATACAGCAGCTGATAAGTACTGGAAGGATTAAGATTTTTATATGGAAGTAATTTACAAATCTGTTTAACTTTCTGGAGCCAGTTGTTTTTGAACAAAAAAAAATAAAAATTGGACCCTTTTAACCCTAGTGCCATATTGGTGATTAGAGATGAGCGAACTTACAGTAAATTCGATTCGTCACGAACTTCTCGGCTCGGCAGTTGATGACTTATCCTGCGTAAATTAGTTCAGCTTTCTGGTGCTCCGGTGGGCTGGAAAAGGTGGATACATTCCCAGGAAAGAGTCTCCTAGGACTGTATCCACCTTTTCCAGCCCACCGGAGCACCAGAAAGCTGAACTAATTTATGCAGGATAAGTCATCAACTGCCGAGCCGAGAAGTTCGTGACGAATCGAATTTACTGTAAGTTCGCTCATCTCTATTGGTGATCACACAGCTTCCTTAGATGCAGATTTAACTAAGGAATAATACGATTTTACCAGTTTGATAGAAGAGCACTGTGTATCACTTTGGTATGTTGCAATACACAATGTGTCCACCAGATGTCAGCGTTGCTCACCACATTTCTTTCCCTTGTTGTTCGAGATCACATGATCATTTGCCGATTTCTCTCTTTGCCCTGTTCTTATGTGTTCTAACACTTCAGACCCGTCCTATTCTTGCAGTGTTGTCGTCAGCGGCTGCCGTGGCTCTCTGCACCTACCTCTACGTCTTCCTGCACCGTGAAGTGCTCTTCCAGCTCATCAAAGCGCCTGCAAACACCTTGTCGCTGGGCGAGAGTTACTATTTTACCATCGCTGCCTGTCTGGCGTCCATCGGTGCTACCGCCTTCAGCCTCCAATATGCCAGGAAGTACAGTAGAGAAGACAGGACATTCACAGCCGCACTAGAAACCGGAGAAACCTCCCCGCTCCTGCAAGAGCCAGAGACCCCCGACCCCCCAGGGGAGTACGGGTGACCTGCTGCGTATAGGCACAACCCAAGCTTAGGACCAACCAAATGTTTGCATGAGTGTGACTATATAGCACAGCAGTGTTTCCCAACCAGGGTGCCTCCAGATGTTGCAAAACTACAACTCCCAGCATGCCTGGACAGCCAACGGCTGTCCAGGCATGCTGGGAGTTGTAGTTTTGCAACATCTGGAGGCACCCCGGTTGGGAAACACTGCATTTACAGTATTATATATATGTTGTAATGTTGTAGGATACGGACTGTACCACTGCCCCTTCCTCCCCGCTGCATCATAACATTGTGTCCGGAATCCCCTGATGTGTCAATTATATGGACTAATCCGGTGCTATCACAGCTCTGCTATGTCAGGGGAGTTTCTGGTTTGGCCCTTATTAAGTAGTATTTAGGGAAATTGTATTAGGAGTAGAACTGAAACGTAAATTCCGGATGTGCTTGGCCGAAAACGAAAAATTACTCCCCAAACCACTTTTTATTTTAATTTTATTATTTTTATTATTTATCAGGGAATGTTGGTTCTGCACCAGTTTTAGAGCCAAAGACTGCGAAATCAGATGACTGATTTATAGAAGTGCATGCTGGGAGTTGGAGTTCTGCAGCCGCTTCAGAGCCATAGGTTGCAGAATCAGATCACTGCTCTATAGAAGTACATGCTGGGAGTTGTAGTTCTGCACCAGCTTCAGAGCCATAGGTTGCAGAATCGGATCGCTGCTCTATAGAAGTACATGCTGGGAGTTGTAGTTCTGCACCAGCTTCAGAGCCAGAGATTGCAGAATCGGATCGCTGCTCTATAGAAGTGCATGCTGGGAGTTGTAGTTCTGCACAAGCTTCAGAGCCATAGATTGCAGAATCAGATCACTGCTCTATAGAAGTGCATGCTGGGAGTTGTAGTTCTGCACCAGCTGCCCGTAACACATGAAGAAACTTTTTGCACGTAATGCTGCTGTAGAGCAATAACCTACAACCTGTGGCTCTGCTGCTGGTGCAGAACTACAACTCCCAGCATGCACTAGCTGCTGTGCCAAAGGTTGCAAAATCGGATCACTGCTCTATAGTAAAACATATAGTAGAGCAAGAGGGCATGCTGGGAGTTGTAGCTCTGCACCACTTGCAGAGTAGCACATGAATTACTGCCCCTTATGCAATGCTGGGAGTTGTAGTTCTGCACCAGCTTCTGCCTGTAGCACATAAATTAAAAAAAAAAAAAACCTTTTTTCATGTAATGCTGGTATAGTGCAGGGATCTGCAATCTGTCTCTGGCTGGTGCAGAACTACAACTCTCAGCATGCCCTGACTGCCTTCAGCATGTTATGCTGTTATAGAGCTGTGAACTAAAATATGTGACCCCTGAAGATGTCCCTGCACTGATTGGTCACTGCAGAGACTTTACAAGCCACGGGGGGGGGGGGGGGGGGGAGAGGGTATGAGCCACAGCAGAGTTTAGGGGTGAGTGTGTTTCTCCTGCTTTTAAAGGGGTACTCCGGTGGATTTTTTTTTGTTTTTTTTAAATCAGTTGGTTCTAGAAAGTTAAACAGATTTGTAAATTACTTCTATTAAAAATCTTAATCCTTCCAGTACTTATTAGCTGCTGAATACTACAGAGGAAATGGTTTTCTTATTGGAAAACAGAGCTCTCTGCTGACATCACGAGCACAGTGCTCTCTGCTGACATCTCTGTCCATTTTAAGTACTGTGCAGAGTAGGAGAAAATCCCCATAGCAAACATATGCTGCTCTGGACAGTTCCTAAAATGGACAGAGATGTCAGCAGAGAGCGCTGTGCTCGTGATGTCAGCAGAGAGCTCTGTGTTCCAAAAAGAAAAGAATTTCTTCTGTAGTATTCAGTAGCTAATAAGTACTGGAAGGATTAAGATTTTTAATAGAAGTAATTTATAAATCTGTTTAATTTTCTGGCATCAGTTGATTTAAAAAAGGGTTACTCCACCCCTAGACATTTTATCCCCTATCCAAAGCATGATCGCACCCCTCGTGACTTCACACCACGCCCCCTCAATGCAAGTCTATGGAAGGGGGCGTGGCGGCCGCCATGCACCCTTCCATAAACTTGCATTGAGGGGGGCATGGTGTGAAGTCATAAGGGGCGTGGCCAAGACGTCACAAACCCCCTCCGCCGCCCGCTCCAAGCTTTTGGAACAAAATGTTCCGAATGTTGGGGCAGCAGAGTACCCCTTTAACGTTCCTCCTTTTACAAGCCACAGCCTTTATTTTTAGCTTTTTTTTTTTTTGTCCACCTAAATTACAGTGCATCCCTAATTCTGAGCAGTTTCCTGGCTTTCGTATTAGCGGATGCGGGAGTATTTCGGGTGATAAAGCTGCAGGGGGCATCAACAGTATTACGGGTTCTAGTTCTATCATCACAACTACATGTTCTCGTATCCTTCATGGTTTAAACAAGTTACAGGAACTCTTTTCGGTTTAGTTTTTTCTATGTTTCATCTCGGTTTACAGGGAATTAAATGGTCTGTCGCCAAACACGAGCGGTGAGATGTCAGATCATATAAACCGCTATATAATTGTATAGTTGGGGCCCGTGTACACTACCGAAATTCCACTCTGAATTATTCCGAAATAATTCTGCATACAGCAGCCTCCGGATTCAGGAATAACAAACCTGTTCATTCTTTTGGCAGAATTCCGACAGGGAATGCATTGCTGTCCATGGGGGCGACACTTAAAGGGGTACTCCACTGGAATATATATATATATATATATATATATATATATATATATATATATATATATATATATAAAATTTTTTTTTTTTTTTTTTTTAATCAACTGGTACAAGAAAGTTAAACAGATTAGTAAATTACTTCTATTTAAAAATCTTAACCTTTCCAGGACTTATCAGCTGCTGTATACTACAGAGGAAGTTCTTTTCTTTTTGAATTTCCTTTCTGTCCGACCACAGTGCTCTCTGCTGACACCTCTGTCTGTGTCCGGAACTGTCCAGAGCAGGAGCAAATCCCCTTAGCAAACTTCTCCTGTTCTGGACAGTTCCTGACATGGACAGAGGTGTCAGCAGAGAGCACTGTGGTCAGACAGAAAGGAAATTCAAAAAGAAAAGAACTTCCTGTGGCGCATACAACAGCTGATAAGTACTGGAAGGATTAAGATTTTTTAATAGAAGTAATTTACAAATCTGTTTAACTTTCTGGCACCAGTTGATTTAAAAAAAAGTTTTTCAGTGGAGTACCCCTTTAATGTCTGCTCGGACATTAGTGCCAACTACTCCGCAGGTGCCTTCTGCACAGGGAATCTCCACCCAGAATTTCCGTAGCATACATGGGCCCCTGATGGAACCTCACAGTTTTGTGTAAATAAAAAAATGTGAAACTTTGCATAGTCTTTCAATTTTGAGTCTACAGCTCCAGTGCAGACCTGTGTGTCTCCATGAATACGGACATCAGACTGACTGTCTGAAGGTTAAAGGGGCACTCTGCCCCTAGACATCTTATCCCAGGAAAAAACATTTTTTATTTATATCAACTGCCTCCAGAAAGTAAACAGATTTGTAAATTACTTCTGTTAAAAAAAAATCTTAATCCTTCCAATAATTATCAGCTGCTGAAGTTGAGTTGTTCTTTTCTGTCTGGACGGCAGTATAGAGATAGCTGTCAGCACTGCACTACATAAATGTGGCTATATGGCAAGTTCATGTGCACCTGTATCAAAGACGGCACCTGCAGTAGATCCAGACTGGGGTGCTCAATTCTTAGAAGACTATCTGATAGAAAATGCAGCAATTGGAAAGATGAATGGCACTCACCAGTCTCGTGATGTAGCAAATGTGTTTTATTCCATAAAGTGCAACACAGTAACAGGCATGGCAAGGGAGGGCTCGGACGCCGTCCACGCAGCAGTGATAGCTATTTCGTGCGCAAGCGCACTTCCTCGGACCACTCCCCTACTACCGCCGGAACCCAGGTTAAATAACTGAGCTCCGGTGTAGGTGGGCGTATCTCTTAACTTATAACTGTGCAAAGGGACATAAAAACAAAGATTGCAACAAAGGGGTTACCCTCCGGAGGTTTTGGAAAAAGCTCTAAAGAGAGCATCAGTACAAAATCCACACCAAACACCATAAAAAAATCCACACGTTTCTCATTTGTATTTAAGTATAGCCCCTTAGCTAATATCATCAAAAAGGCTATCTTCCGCTACTGGCCTCTGCTCTGGTCCAAAAAGATCCCTTTTTATCAGATGTAACAATCGAAAAACCATTTGTCACTTTCAAAAAAGCTAAAAATATTGGAGATGTGTTAAAGGGTACCTCTCATCAAATAAACTTTTGATATATTTTAGATGAATGAATGTTGAATAACTTTCCAATAGCATCTTAATGAGAAATATGCTTCTTTCTATTGTATTTTTCCCGATCAGTCCTGTCAGCAAGCATTTCTGACTCATGCTGGAGTCCTAAACACTCAGAGCTGCCAGCCTGCTTTGTTCACAGCCGAACAGGCTGTGAACAAAGCAGGCTGGCAGCTCTGAGTGTTCTCCTTTGAGAACAAAGCAGACTGGCAGCTCGTAGTGTTTAGGACTCCAGCATGAGTCTGAAATGCTTGCTGCCAGGACTGGTAGGGAGACCCCTAGTGGTCATTTCTTCAAAGTGGAAAATTAAATAGAAAGAAGCATATTTTTAATAACATGCAATTGTAAAGTTATTCTGCATACATTAATCTATAATATATCAAAAGTTTTTTTGATGAGAGGTACCCTTTACAGCAGATTTGTATCACAAAATCGAAACTGGTTGGATAAGTCCACACTAATAGGAAATTACCGTTGTGGAAGTTGTAACTGGTGTAGCTCCCTTTAAAAAAGATAGGAATTGTACCCTAGGGGGCTGCGACCTTGTAGTGAAGGATTTTATCTGCAGTCGTACAGATTATGTAGTCTACGGAATCGTGTGTACATGCGGGCGATTTTACATTGGATGCACTGTGCGCATGCGCACACGGTTCCGAGAACACATTCATTCTCTGAAAACGCTAAAGGGCTCCACAAGACTAATTAATCATGTATTAGAAGAACATAACGGAGATTCCATAGTATTGGAATTCTTCGGACTAGAAAGAGTTAACACGAAAGACGGCGGTGATAGGAGAAAAGCCTTGCTCCAGAGTGAGACAAGATGGATTCTGCGCACTAAGGCACAAGGCACTTTAGGATTGAACGATAAGGTAGATCTAGCAATTTTTATCTAAAAGGTTATATCCGCATCTCCTGGTTCTTTGTATAGTTGTAATTGTTTTTAACTTGTCTGTGTTTCACTTTGGGTTCTTGTTTTCATGTCCCTTTGCACAGTTATAAGTTAAGAGATACGCCCACCTACACCGGAGCTCAGGTATTTAACCTGGGTTCCGGCGGTAGTAGGGGAGTGGTCCGAGGAAGTGCGCTTGCGCACGAAATAGCTATCACTGCTGCGTGGATGGCGTCCGAGCCCTCCCTTGCCATGCCGGTTACTGTGTTGCACTTTATGGAATAAAACACATTTGCTACACCACGAGACTGGTGAGTGCCATTCATCTTTCCAATTGCTGTTCTTTTCTGTCTGGCAACAGTGCTCTCTGCTGACATCTCTGCTTGTCTCGGGAACTGCACAGAGTAGAAGAGGTTTGCTATGGGGATTTGCTTCTACTCTGGACAGTTCCCGAGACAGGTGTCATCAGAGAGCACTTAGACAGAAAAGAACAACTCAACTTCAGCAGCTCATAAGTACTGAAAGGATTAAGATTTTTAATAGAAGTAATTTAAAAAACTGTTTAACTTTCTGGAGCCAGTTGATATATATAAAAAAAAAATCCTGGATGACCAGGAAAAGAAAAATGCTGCTTCTTTCTTGCAAAAACTGCACCACTCCTGTCCACAGGTTGTGTCTGGTATTGCAGCACATCTTCTTTGGAAGGGATTGAGACTGAGCTGCAGTACTACACACAACCTGTGGACAGTAGGGGTGCTGTTTTTTTCTAAAATAAGATGTTTTTCTAATTCTCAACACCCCCTTTAACCCTTCTAGGGCTGGGACTATTGATGTCCAGAACAGATTTCATCTTTTGAAAAGCTTCATACACCTAACTGAAAGTGTGTGGCTACCTTAAAGGGGTACTCCAGGGAACACAACTTATCCTCTACACACAGGTTAGGGGATAAGGGTCTGATCAAGGGCGGGTCTGACTGCTGGGACCCACTCAATCTTTTGTACAGAGCCCTGGTTACTTTCCTGTCCCTGAAGACAAACTGGAGTGACTGTGTGCTCAGACTTCCCTCGATCAGGCCCTAATCCCTTAAAGGGGTACTACCGTGCTGACAACTTATCCCCTATGTGGACCCCCGCGATCTCGCACGCAGCACCCCGCTCTCATCAGGCCCCTGGAGCGAACATCTGCTCCGGGTCTGATGATTGGGCCGATGATCGTGACGTCACAGCTCCGCCCCCGTGTGACGTCACGCACCGTCCCCTCAATGCAAGTCTATGGCAGGTGCGAGACAGCTGTCTCGCGCCCTGCCATAGACTTACATTGAGGGGGCGGAGCTGTGATGTCACGATACTCCGGCCCCGTGATCGGCAGTCATCAGACCCGTTACGATGTTCGCTCCGGGGCCTGATGAGAGCGGGGTGCTGCGTGCGAGATCGCGGGGGTCCCCAGCCGCGTGACCCCACGTCATCAGGCAACTTATCCCCTATCCTTTAGATAGGGGATAAGTTGTCAGCATGTTAGTACCCCTTTAAAGAGCACCTGTCACCAAATAAAACTTGTAATATAGTGTTCCTTGTGTAATTAGCAGACACCTTCCCATTCACTTAAAATTATTAACATAAATATGTTTAAAATGTAATAGAAAAAACAGGGGCTCTGTTCTGTTCCCTGACACAATTAATACAGTGAGTTTGGTCTCCTCCCGGCCTGTCAGGCGTCCGATCTCAGGAAGTGCTTCTCTATACACAGAGCTTGATTGACAGCTGCACAGAGCCTCATTGAAAGAAGCACAGACTGAAAGCTGCTGCACAGAGCCTGAGGTCTTCTATGCATCACAGCTCTGCAACGATGTGAGGGCAGAAGTGGTCCCCCAGCAGGCTTCAGTGATGTCATGCCTGCGGGGAAAAAGGTATGATACACAGCTTTTTAAAGCTCTTAAAGGGTGAGAGGAGTGTTAGGAGTAGTTGGGCAATATAGCCTGAGTTAATGTAGAAAAGTTTACTTTTTAAAGGTACGTTCACACATACAGGATCTGCTGCTGTTCACACTGTGGATTTGATGATGCAGATTTCAGCTTTATTTTTAGGGTATTTACACATGTACAACCTACGCTGCAGATTTTATGGTGCAGCTTTAAACAATATAAGGGTATGACTGCATGTACCGTGTTTCTCCGAAAATAAGACCGGGTCTTATATTAATTTTAGTCACAAAAGACACACTAGGGCTTATTTTCAGGGTAGGGCTTATTTATTTATGGTATGGGGGGCTGCAGCAGTGTGGAGGATGGGAGGCTGCAGGAGTGTGAAGGATGGGGGGCTGCAGGAGTGTAGAGGATGGGGGGCTGCAGGAGTGTGGAGGATGGGGGGCTGCAGGAGTGTGGAGGATGGGGGGCTGCAGGAGTGTGGAGGATGGGGGGGCTGCAGGAGTGTGAAGGATGGGGGGCTGCAGGAGTGTTGAGGATGGGGGGGCTGCAGGAGTGTGGAGGATGGGGGGCTGCAGGAGTGTGAAGGATGGGGGCTGCAGGAGTGTGGAGGATGGGGGGGCTGCAGGAGTGTGGAGGATGGGGGGGCTGCAGGAGTGTGGAGGATAGGGGGCATCCTCCACACTCCTGCAGCCCCCCCATACTCCGTCAGCCCCCCATCCTCCCCTTCCCCTGTCGTCCTCCACACTCCTGCCATACCCTACAGCAGTGTTTCCCAACCAATGTCCTCCAGCTGTTGCAAAACTACAACTCCCAGCATGCCCGGACAGCCTTTGGCTGTCCGGGCATGCCGGGAGTTGTAGTTTTTCAACAGCTGGAGGCACACTGGTTGGGAAACACTGCCCTACAGTGCCCCCCACCCCTCTGCCATAATAAACTTGGGTACCGGTACTCATTTCACTTTCTTACCGTATGGTACCCTGCGGCGAGATCTTCTCCTGTAGCTTACCGTAGCAGCCGGGGGATGGGACACGTCCGTGACGTCGGCCGTGCATACGCGCCAACGTTTTAGAACGTCAGCGTCCCTGCCCCGGCTGAATTACGGTAAGCCGCGGGACCAGCCAAAGGAGGCGGGGGGGGGGGGGTGGCCGAGGGGGGCTGTGGGGTCTGCGGGCATTACGTGGGTGGTCGGGGGGATGTGGAATCTGCGGGCATTACCGCACTGTGGTGGCCGGGGGCGTGGTGTCGGGTCTGCGGGCATTACTGTGGCGGCCGGGGGGGGGGGGCTCCTATGGAGTTTGCGGGCATTACTGTGGGGTCTGCGGGCATTACCGGCGGCCGTGGTCCGGATCTGGACCGCGGTCCGCCAGCAGATTACCCCTGGGCTAGGTCTTATTTTCAGGGTAGGGCTTATATTTCAGCCCTACCCCATAATCCTGCTAGGGCTTACTTTCGGGGTAGGGTTTATTTTCGGGGAAACGTAACGAGCAGCAGATTAAGTATGAATGAACCCTTATGTTAATACATACTATATATGCTGCAGATTTTCTGACAGTAAATTAATGATAAAATAGGGTACGCTCACACTCTGCAGATCTGCTGTGGATTTTCTGCAACTGATTTTAAATTCACTCATTTGGTTTAGTACAGAAACATTGTACGTTTTCTGCAGCAGATTTTATGTTTGATTTACTAGGCTTAAATCTGTAGCATATGGAGTAAATATGAACCACAAGGGTACTTCAATACAGATGGGGTCAACTGCGAGTTTCAGCCGTGGTGGATTTTCCGGAGAAGTTTACATTGACTTCAATGTAATCTCCTGCAGATTCTCCGTTGCGGCTGGAAACTCACAGAAGATTTGGCCATGAGAACATATTCTAAGGGTATATGCACACAAAAATCATTTCCAGAAAGTTTCAGGAAATTCCCCAGCGGCACACCTCTACCAAATCATGTTGGTTTTGGTTCATATTTCCTTAAAGGGGTACTCCAGTTTGAAACAATTTCTTTTTTAAATGAACTGGTGCCAGAAAGTTAAACAGATTTGTAAATTACTTATATTTTAAAATCTTAATCCTTCCAGTACTTATCAGCTGCTGTATTCTCCAGAGGAATTTCTTTTCTGTCTGACCACAGTGCTCTCTGCGGACACCTGTCCATGTCAGGAACTGTCGAGTACGAGCAAATCCCCATAGCAAACTTCTCCTGCTCTGACATGGACAGAGGTGTCAGCAGAGAGCACTGTGGTCAGACAGAAAGGAAATTCAACTTCCTGTGGAGCATACAGCAGCGGATAAGTACTGGCAGGATTAAGATTTTTAAATAGAAATAATTTACAAATCTTTCTGACACCAGCTGATTTAATGAAAATAGTTTTCCACCGGAGTAGCCCTTTTAAAGGAAATAGCTGATCTAATGAAATCTGGTCTAAAAAAAAAAAAGTGTTGATTTGTTGAGCAGTGAAAGCTTAAATGGGTTTTCCAGAAATAGAAAAGAGCTAATTTCTTTCAAAAACAGCTCCATGTCTGTCCGCTGGTTGTGTGTGGTATTACAACTTGGCTGCATTTACTTCAATGGAACTGAGCTACAGAACCACACCCAACCTGGAGACGGGGGAGGGTTTATGAAAGAAATTAGCTCTGTTTTTTTATTCCTGGATAACCCCTTTAGGAGTTTTTGCTCAGTCTGTACGGTAATCATGGCATACTTTAGACCAGTGGTTCTTAACCTGGGTTCAATCGAACCCCAGGGGTTCGGTGAGGCAGTCTCCGGGGTTCGGCGGGGAGGTCCGCCGGGTGTTTTTGCCTCAGCGCATCCCTGTGTTCCGAAAGATGCTTTCGGAACACAGGGACGCCTCTGTTAAGAACCCTGCGGCCCCGCGTTTACTTTAAAAACGCGTGGACCGCCGAGAACTAGCGCACGCAGGGACGTCACTCACGTCCCATGTGTGCGCCCATGGCAACGGAGCGCAGAGGAGAGGAGAAGAAGCAAGAAGGATGCGCGCTGGCAGTTGGTAAGTGTTTACCAGCGGCGCGTCAGCTTCGGTGTTCCGACCAGTGGTCCTGCTATGGGCCGGACCCGAGGAGCGGTGGTCGGAACACTGAAGTGGGGCAGTACACAGGCATACAGCCTCCAGCCATACTGTGGGGGACTATATTGCACCTAATGTGGGGGAACATGCTGCCAGCCTAATGTGGGGGAAACAATACTGCAAACCTAATGTGGGGGAACATACTGCCTGCCTAATGGTGCGGACTATATTGCACCTAATGTGGGGGAACACTGCCAGCCTAATGTGGGGGAACACTTCCAGCCTAATGTGGGGGAACACTGCCTTCCTAATGTGGGGGAACACTGCCTGCCTAATGTGGGGGAACACTGCCTGCCTAATGTGGGGGAACACTGTCAGCCTAATGTGGGGAAACACTGCCTGCCTAATGTGGGGGAACACTGCCAGCCTGATGTGGGGGAACACTGCCTGCCTAATGTGGGGGAACACTGCCTGCCTAATGTGGGGGAACACTGCCTGCCTAATGTGGGGGAACACTGCCTGCCTAATGTGGGGGAACACTGCCTGCCTATTGTGGGGGAACACTGCCAGCCTGATGTGGGGGAACACTGCCTGCCTAATGTGGGGGAACACTGCCTGCCTAATGTGGGGGAACACTGCCTGCCTAATGTGGGGGAACACTGCCTGCCTATTGTGGGGGAACACTGCCTTCCTAATGTGGGGGAACACTGCCTGCCTAATGTGGGGGAACACTGCCTGCCTAATGTGGGGGAACACTGCCTGCCTAATGTGGGGGAACACTGCCTGCCTAATGTGGGGGAACACTGCCTGCCTAATGTGGGGGAACACTGCCTGCCTAATGTGGGGGAACACTGCCTGCCTAATGTGGGGGAACACTGCCTGCCTAATGTGGGGGAACACTGCCTGCCTAATGTGGGGAAACACTGCCATTGTTGCGAAAATTACATGAGAGTGACACTTAACAAGGTAAAGCCGCGCATTTCTGAACTCTGATAGACAACAGCAGAAGTCGCACTGATTTGCAGTAAATATTCATTATGTTTTTGTGTGAAAATCATGTTTTCATGGTTTTTTCTTTGTTCTTAATGGTTTTGTTAATCTATGTATAAATATACACTTAAAGGGGTATTCCAGGCAAAAACTTTTTTAATATATCAACTGGCTCCGGAAAGTTAAACAGATTTGTAAATTACTTCTATTAAAAAATCTTAATCCTTCCAATAGTTATTAGCTTCTGAAGTTTTCTGTCTAACTGCTCAATGATGATGTCACGTCCCCGGAGCTGTGCATGATGGGAGAATATCCCCATAGGAACTGCACAGCTCCCGGGACGTGAGTCATCAGAGAGCAGTTAGACAGAAAACAGCAACTCAACTTCAGAAGCTAATAACTATTGGAAGGATTAAGATTTTTTAATAGAAGTAATTTACAAATCTGTTTAACTTTCCCGAGCCAGTTGATATATAAAAGAAAAGTTTTGGCCTGGAATACCCCTTTAAATATATACCTCCTATGTTTTGTATTTGAAAAAATCACGTTTTATTTTTCCAATTAAGAGGGGTTCGGTGAATGCGCATATGAAACTGGTGGGGTTCAGTACCTCCAACAAGGTTAAGAACCACTGGTTTAGACTGTCTGGTCTAAGTTTTAGCCACATTTCCTTTAACACTAAGGCTATGTTCACATGGGGGAATGTCCACACGGAGAAGCTCTGTGCGGACATTACCCTGAATGCAGAGCGCCAGCATATTATGACGATTTTCAGCATTCAGGACCGCTCTGATTGCACCGTCTCATAAACTTCAATGCATCAACACTGCAGAAATGTCTGGTCTTTCTGTGGACACTGGAATTTGAATTTCCACGGAAGATGTTTCCATCCGGTCCGGAAATTCTCCTATGTGAACAGCGCAGCAGAATCCAATTGAAATCAATGGAATTCCGCACGGAAATTCCCCTGTGTGAATATACCCTTAAAGGGGTACTCCGGTGTAAAACATTTTTGTTTTCTTTTTAAATCAACTGGTGCCAGAAAGTTAAACAGATTTGTAAATTACTTCTATTAAAAAAATCTTAATCCTTCCAGTACTTATCAGCTGCTGTTATGATCCACAGGAAATTCCTTTTCTTTTTAAATTTCCTTTCTGTCTGACCTCAGTGCTCTCTGCTGACACCTCTGTCCATTTTAGGAACTGTCCAGAGTAGGAGAAAATCCCCATAGCAAACCTATCCTGCTCTGGACAGTTCCTAAAATGGACAGAGGTGTCAGCTGAGAGCACTGTGGTCAGGCATAACGGAAATTCAAAAAGAAAAGAACTTCCTGTGGATCATTCAGCAGCTGATAAATACTGGAAGGATTAAGATTTTTTAATAGAAGTAATGTACAAATCTGTTTAAATTCCTGGCGCCAGTTAATAAAAAAAAAAAAAAAAAATGTTTTCCAGTGGAGTACCCCTTTGGGGATACATAATTCGATTTTTGCATTTTTTGGTTTTTCCTTCCTTACCTTTTAAGAGCCAGAACTTGTTTTTGTGTGACTAATTGGACTTTGTAATGACTTTAAAAAAAAAAAAAAAGTTCTATTCTTTTCAATTTTACCATAAAATGTACGGTGCAACCAAAAAAAAATTTGTGGCAGCAAATTGAAAAGAAAACCTCAATTCTGAAATTTCTTTTTTCTGTGAGTTCTGTGTCTTTTAGTAGTTAAAGGGGTACTCCGCTGCTTGACATCTTATCCCCTATCCAAATGATAAGGGACAAGATTTCTGATCGCGGTGATCCTGCTGCTGGGTTCCTGAGGCAGTGGTTTAGACGTCACGGCCACACCCCTTGTGACATCACTCCATGCCCCCTCCATTCATGCCTATGGGAGGGGGCGTGTCTGCTGACACACCCCCTCCCATAGACATGAATAGAGGGGGCGTGACATGACGTCACGAAGGATGCAGCTGTGACTATCACTGCCTCCAGCTCCAAGCGTTCTGAACAAAATGTTCAGAACGTTGGAGCATCGGAGTACCCCTTTAAAGGCGGCATCAATGTGATCGCTGATGTCCGCCATTAGCAGCTAAAAGCAGCCTGGACCTGCCGTCCTGCGCTCGCTTCATAGTCTGATGGTCCCTTAGGATGTAAATGTACATCCTGGTGATCAGGGCACTAAGACATACATTTATGTCCGATGTCATTAAGAGGTTAAACCACGCCCCTTTCCTGATAAGCCACACCCTCTTGTAGGTCAATGCACGGAAATGTCACCAACACGTAAATGCAGTACAAAGAATGTTCGGTGACAGTCCTGGAATCTGTAATAATAACTTACCCCACTATATGTACTAGAGATGAGCGAACTTACAGTAAACTCGATTCGTCACGAACTTCTCGGCTCGGCAGTTGATGACTTATCCTGCGTAAATTAGTTCAGCTTTCAGGTGCTCCGGTGGGCTGGAAAAGGTGGATACATTCCTAGGAAAGAGTCTCCTAGGACTGTATCCACCTTTTCCAGCCCACCGGAGCACCGGAAAGCTGAACTAATTTATAAAGGAAAAATCATCAACTGCCGAGCCGAGAAGTTCGTGACGAATCGAATTTACTGTAAGTTCGCTCATCTCTAATATTTACCTTTACACCATTCATCAAGGGTTAAAACTAATTTATATAGTTTTTGTTGTGTTTTATGCTGCTTTGCCATATTCTCACACTGATGACTTGTTTGTTCATTTATTTACAGGGGTCCCTCAAGTTACAATATTAATTGGTTCCAGGACGACCATTGTATGTTGAAACCATTGTATGTTGAGACCATAACTCTATGGAAACCTGGTAATTGTTTCTGAAGCCACCAAAATGTCATCCAAAAATAGGAAAAAGTGAGGATTAAAGAAAAATAAGTAGATAATTAATATAGATAAAGCAAATCCTTATATATAAAAGTAAGAAAGATCAGCTGGAAGCTGTAATCACTGTCTATGTCAGTGTTTCGCAACCAGAGTGGCTCCAGCTGTTGCAAAACTACAACTCCCTGCATGCCCAGACAGCCAAAGGCTGTCCGGGCATGCTGGGAGTTGTAGTTTTGGAGCAGCTGGAGGCACCCTCTTTGGGAAACACTGGTCTATGTTGAGGACAGAAGCTTCTTCAGGGTACTGTACAGAACACGCAATGTCCTAAAAAAAAAAAAGTTAAATGGAGCTGCCCTCACCTGGTGTCCAAAGGAGAAGCTAACCCTGGTACAGGTAAAGAGTACAGAACATGTAATACCTCCCTGTACTGTAGGGGGCGCTACCAGAAAGTCAGTGCATGCACTTCAGTAATACAGGGGTTTTACCAGTGAAATATCCATTCTGATTGGTCGGTTCTTCCAGCCATTGACACGTTTCGTAGATTCCGTAGCATTGTATGTTGAGTCTGGTTTCAAGTTACATTGGTCCAGAAAAGACCATTGTATGTTGAAACTATTGTATGTTGAGGCCATTGTAAGTTGAGGGATCACTGTATTTGTCTTCAGGGCTTTGTCATCACAGAGCCGGAAAGGCAGAAGAAAATGCTGTCACGTCTATTTCAACACTACTTCAGCTCTGCTACACACTGATCTCCTGCTATACCCGGCGCACACTGATCCCCTGCTATACACGGTACACACTGATCTCCTGCTATACCCGGCGCACACTGATCTCCTGCTATACACGGCGCACACTGATCTCCTGCTATACCCGGCGCACACTGATCTCCTGCTATACCCGGCGCACACTGATCTCCTGCTATACACGGTACACACTGATCTCCTGCTATACCCGGCGCACACTGATCTCCTGCTATACACGGCGCACACTGATCTCCTGCTATACCCGGCGCACACTGATCTCCTGCTGTACACGGCACACACTGATCTCCTGCTATACACGGCGCACACTGATCTCCTGCTATACCCGGCGCACACTGATCTCCTGCTATACCCGGCGCACACTGATCTCCTGCTGTACACGGCGCACACTGATCTCCTGCTATACACGGCGCACACTGATCTCCTGCTATACACGGCGCACACTGATCTCCTGCTGTACACGGCACACACTGATCTCCTGCTATACACGGCGCACACTGATCTCCTGCTATACCCGGCGCACACTGATCTCCTGCTGTACACGGCGCACACTGATCTCCTGCTATACCCGGCGCACACTGATCTCCTGCTATACACGGCGCACACTGATCTCCTGCTGTACACGGCGCACACTGATCTCCTGCTATACACGGCGCACACTGATCTCCTGCTATACCCGGCGCACACTGATCTCCTGCTATACACGGCGCACACTGATCTCCTGCTGTACACGGCGCACACTGATCTCCTGCTATACACGGCACACACTGATCTCCTGCTATACACGGCGCACACTGATCTCCTGCTGTACACGGCGCACACTGATCTCCTGCTATACACGGCGCACACTGATCTCCTGCTATACCCGGCGCACACTGATCTCCTGCTATACACGGCGCACACTGATCTCCTGCTGTACACGGCGCACACTGATCTCCTGCTATACACGGCGCACACTGATCTCCTGCTATACCCGGCGCACACTGATCTCCTGCTGTACACGGCGCACACTGATCTCCTGCTATACCCGGCGCACACTGATCTCCTGCTATACACGGCGCACACTGATCTCCTGCTGTACACGGCGCACACTGATCTCCTGCTGTACACGGCGCACACTGATCTCCTGCTATACACGGCGCACACTGATCTCCTGCTATACCCGGCGCACACTGATCTCCTGCTATACACGGCGCACACTGATCTCCTGCTGTACACGGCGCACACTGATCTCCTGCTATACACGGCGCACACTGATCTCCTGCTATACACGGCGCACACTGATCTCCTGCTGTACACGGCGCACACTGATCTCCTGCTATACACGGCGCACACTGATCTCCTGCTATACCCGGCGCACACTGATCTCCTGCTATACACGGCGCACACTGATCTCCTGCTGTACACGGCGCACACTGATCTCCTGCTATACCCGGCGCACACTGATCTCCTGCTATACACGGCGCACACTGATCTCCTGCTGTACACGGCGCACACTGATCTCCTGCTATACACGGCGCACACTGATCTCCTGCTATACCCGGCGCACACTGATCTCCTGCTATACCCGGCGCACACTGATCTCCTGCTATACATGGCGCACACTGATCTCCTGCTATACACGGCGCACACTGATCTCCTGCTATACACGACACACACTGATCTCCTGCTATACACGGCGCACACTGATCTCCTGCTATACACGGCGCACACTGATCTCCTGCTATACACGGCGCACACTGATCTCCTGCTATACACGGCGCACACTGATCTCCTGCTGTACACGGCGCACACTGATCTCCTGCTATACACGGCGCACACTGATCTCCTGCTATACACGGCGCACACTGATCTCCTGCTGTACACGGCGCACACTGATCTCCTGCTATACACGGCGCACACTGATCTCCTGCTATACCCGGCGCACACTGATCTCCTGCTATACCCGGCGCACACTGATCTCCTGCTATACCCGGCGCACACTGATCTCCTGCTATACCCGGCGCACACTGATCTCCTGCTATACACGGCGCACACTGATCTCCTGCTATACACGGCGCACACTGATCTCCTGCTATACACGGCGCACACTGATCTCCTGCTATACACGGCGCACACTGATCTCCTGCTATACATGGCGCACACTGATCTCCTGCTATACCCGGCACACACTGATCTCCTGCTATACACGGCGCACACTGATCTCCTGCTATACACGGCGCACACTGATCTCCTGCTATACACGGCGCACACTGATCTTCTGCTATACACGGCACACACTGATCTCCTGCTATACACGGCACACACTGATCTCCTGCTATACACGGCACACACTGATCTCCTGCTATACACGGCACACACTGATCTCCTGCTATACACGGCACACACTGATCTCCTGCTATACACGACACACACTGATCTCCTGCTATACACGGCGCACACTGATCTCCTGCTGTACACGGCGCACACTGATCTCCTGCTATACACGGCACACACTGATCTCCTGCTGTACACGGCGCACACTGATCTCCTGCTGTACACGGCGCACACTGATCTCCTGCTATACACGGCGCACACTGATCTCCTGCTATACACGGCGCACACTGATCTCCTGCTGTACACGGCGCACACTGATCTCCTGCTATACCCGGCGCACACTGATCTCCTGCTGTACACGGCGCACACTGATCTCCTGCTATACACGGCACACACTGCAGGGGATCACTGTGTGTACAGAGCTGGAATAGACGTGACAGCAAGTTCTTCTGCCACTGTGATAAGCTTTGGTGATGCTGTAGAAGAACCAGCACGAACAGAGGGGGGGGGGGGGCATAAATAATTAAAAGAAAGCAATATATTTACCGGTAGCACACTCGTCACTAGTCCTTCAGCACAATCTTTTTCATTCTAGAACAGCTTAATCTATGCATTTTATTACTGTAATTGGGTCGGTCGGGTGGTTTGACCATTGTGACCCTCCCAGTGTTTTATGTGTCAGAGGAAGTGGTCAGTTCTGGGTCAGCTGACTTCCTGCGAACTTCAGGATGACATCATCACGTATCAGATCCCTCCTGCTAACTCCCAGACCCCTCCCTATCTTTATCCTCTTAAGGACCAAGGACGTATGAGTACGTCCTTGGTCCCACTCCCATGATATAACGCGGGGTCCCACTGTGACCCTGCATCATATCACGACGGGCCCGGCGTCATAATGAAGCCGGGACCCGCCTCTAATAGCGTGCGGCACTGATTGCGGTGCCGCGCGCTCAAAGCTGAGCCACGCGGCTAAAAGTGAAAGTGAAAGTTGCCGGTTAGCTCAGGGAGCTGTTCGGGATCGCTGCGGTGTAATTGTGGCATCCCGAACAGCTGTAGCACAGGAGGAGGTCTCTTACCTTCCTTCCTGCAGTCCGATCGCCGATTGAATTCTTCAAGCCTGAGATCCAGGCCTGAGCAATCAATCGCCGAAAACCCTGATCAATGCATCCCTATGGAGATGCATTGAACACAGTTAAAGATCAGTAAATGCAATGTTATAGCTCCCCCTATGGGGACTATAATATTGCAAAAGAAAAGTGTAAAAAAATCATTAACCCTTTGAATTATCCCTTCCACTATTAAAAGTTTGAATCACCCGGCATTTCCAATAATTAACAAACAAAACTGTGTAAATAAAAACAAAAATAAACATATGTGGTATCGCCGTGTGCGGAAATGTCCGATTAAAAAAAATATACCGCTAATTAAACCGCACGGTCAATGGCGTACGCGCAAAAAAATTCCAAAGTCCAAAATAGCGTATTTTTGGTCACTTTTTATATCATGAAAAGATGAATAAGAAGATCAATAAGTCCTATCAATGCAAAAATGGTACCGACAAAAACTTCAGATCACGGTGCAAAAAATGAGCCCTCATACCGCCCCATACACGGAAAAATAAAAAAGTTATAGGGGTCAGAAGATGACAATTTTAAACGTATTAATTTTCCTGCATGTAGTTATGATTTTTTTTCTGAAGTGCGACAAAATGAAACCTATATAAGTAGGGGATCATTTTAACCGTATGGACCTACAGAATAATGATAAGGTGTCATTTTTACCGAAATATGCACTGAGTAGAAACGGAAGCCCATAAAAGTTACAAAAGGGCTGTATTTTTTCTATTTTGTCGCACAATGATTTTTTTTCCCGTTTTGCCGTAGATTTTTGGGTAAAATGTTTGATCTCATTACAAAGTAGAATTAGCGGCGCAAAAAATAAGCCATAATACAGATTTTTAGGTGCAAAATTTTAAGCGTTATGATTTTTTTAAAGGTAAGGAGGAAAAACAAAAGAGCAAAAACCGAAAAACGCCCGGTCCTTAAGGGGTTATACTTCTGCTGCTATCTATGGGATCAGGATATATAGTAGTTATACACCTCCCCTTCCAGCTCTTTCTGTATACTGCTGCTATATCTATGGGATCAGGATATAGTAGTTATACACCTCCCCTCCCAGCTCTATCTGTATACTGCTGCTATCTCTCTAGAATCTGAATATATAGTAGTTATACACCTCCCCTCCAGCTATATCTGTATACTGCTGCTGCTATCTCTATGGGATCAGGATATATAGTGGTTATACACCTCCCCCCCCCCAGCTCTATCTGTATACTACTGCTGCTATCTCTATGGGATCAGGATATATTGTAGTTCTACACCTCCCCCCCCCCCCCCCCAGCTCTATCTGTATACTGCTGCTGCTATCTCTATGGGATCAGGATATATAATAGTTATACTCCTCCATTCCCAGCTCTATCTGTATACTGCTGCTGCTATCTCTATGGGATCAGGATATAGTAGTTATACACCTCCCAGCTCCATCTGTATACTGCTACTATCTCTCTAGAATCTGAATATATAGTAGTTATACACGTTCCCCCCCAGCTCTATCTGTATACTGCTGCTGCTATCTCCATGGAATCAGGATATATTGTAGTTATACACCTTTTCCTCCAGCTCTATCTGTATACTGCTGCTGCTATCTCTATGGGATCAGGATATATAGTGGTTATACACCTTCCCCCCCCCCCAGCTCTATCTGTATACTGCTGCTGCTATCTCTATGGGATCAGGATATATTGTAGTTATACACCTTCCCCCTCCAGCTCTATCTGTATACTGCTGCTGCTATCTCTATGGGATCAGGATATATAGTGGTTATACACCTTCCCTCCAGCTCTATCTGTATACTGCTGCTGCTATCTCTATGGAATCAGGATATATAGTGGTTATACACCTCCCCCCCCCCCCAGCTCTATCTGTATACTGCTGCTGCTATCTCTATGGGATCAGGATATATAGTGGTTATACACCTTCCCTCCAGCTCTATCTGTATACTGCTGCTGCTATCTCTATGGGATCAGGATATATAGTGGTTATACACCTCCCCTCCAGCTCTTGGAAAATGACAGCAAACATCACCAAAATAGGGGATAAGATGTCTAGCAGCGGAGAACCCCTTTAAGCATTATAATATTGCAGGAAACCTGGTGCTGTATTCACCCCACAGAATAATTTACCGTATATCCTCTCTAGCTCAGCCTTTGCTGTTATACAGCTGTAGACTGCGTTACAGTGTGTGAGTCCAGATGATGATGAGGGGGGGGGACCCTTGGGTGCTGTGCTTGTCCATTGCCCAGGGTGGTCTTTGTGTATGGAGCAGATGCAGAGAATTGGGGGGAACTAATAAGCGTGGGATCAGCGCCTCGTGCTGACATGATGAGAGTCGTCCTACATGTCTCTGAACACGCAGAACCAATTGTGTAATGAGGAGACGAGATTAGATTAGGATCGGCTGACAAGACCCCGGCGGGAGACACTACACAACCACAGCGTGATGAGTATGTCACCTTAATACAGCCCCATCTCTCATGTCTTCTGTCTCTGGGAAAGCTGGGTGACCAGTTCAGACAATAGTACACCTCTTACAGACATTGGTGGAGATTTATCAAAAACTGCAGAGGAAAAGTTCCCAGTTGCCCATAGCAACCAATCAGATCGCTTCTCTCATTATTAACAAGGCCTCTGCAAAATGAAAGAAGCGATCTGATTGGTTGCTATGGGCAACTCTGCCTCTGCGGAGGTTTTGATAAATCTCCCCCATTGTCTCCAGCTGTTTAGAATCATCCTGGATGGCAGACCCTACCTACAGGAGACAACTATGTACGTTGCTTTTTATATTCAATCAGATTTCTTATTCAGGATTATGGAAAAGCTGAGTGACTACCTGTAACACTGCCACAATAGAATCCGCAGTGATTCCAACCAGCTTTCCTAAAGCACTCCCCATCACCTGACAACTGTTTAGTTCCAGCACAGATGCATCTATGCAGTTCATTTCTGTAACTGGGACATGTGATTGCCATTCTGATCAGCAGAAAATCTGTTTAATGTATTAGTAAAACTGGCGAGTCCTGTGTCAGCTGACTTCCTGTGAACTATAGGATTACATCATCACCTATCAGATGCCTCTTTGTAGCTTCTAGAGCCCTCCTTGATAAGCTCTATCTATATACTGCCACTGCTATCTCTATGGGATCAGGCTATATAGTACATATATATTTCCCCTCCAGCTCTATCTATATACTGCCACTGCTATCTCTATGGGATCAGGCTATATGGTACATGTATATTTCCCCTCCAGCTCTATCTATATACTGCCACTGCTATCTCTATGGGATCAGGCTATATAGTACATATATATTTCCCCTCCAGCTCTATCTATATACTGCCACTGCTATCTCTATGGGATCAGGCTATATAGTACATATATATTTCCCCTCCAGCTCTATCTATATACTGCCACTGCTATCTCTATGGGATCAGGCTATATAGTACATATATATTTCCCCTCCAGCTCTATCTATATACTGCCACTGCTATCTCTATGGGATCAGGCTATATAGTAGATATATATTTCCCCTCCAGCTCTATCTATATACTGCCACTGCTATCTCTATGGGATCAGGCTATATAGTAGATATATATTTCCTCTCCTGCTATATCTATATACTGCTGCTGTCTCTATTGGATCAGGATATATAGTAGTTATACACCTCCCCTCCAGCTCTACCTGTATACCTTTGCTGATATGTCTATGGTATCAGGATATATAGTAGCTATACACCTCCCCTCCAGCTCTACCTGTATACTGTTGCTGATATGTCTATGGTATCAGGATATATAGTAGCTATACTCCTCCCCTCCAGCTCTATCTGTATACTGTTGCTGATATGTCTATGGTATCAGGATATATAGTAGCTATACTCCTCCCCTCCAGCTCTATCTGTATACTGTTGCTGATATGTCTATGGTATCAGGATATATAGTAGCTATACTCCTCCCCTCCAGCTCTATCTGTATACTGTTGCTGATATGTCTATGGTATCAGGATATATAGTAGCTATAAACCTCCCCTCCAGCTCTATCTGTATACTGTTGCTGATATGTCTATGGTATCAGGATATATAGTAGCTATAAACCTCCCCTCCAGCTCTATCTGTATACTGTTGCTGATATGTCTATGGGATCAGGAGATATATATATATATATATATATATATATATGTGGGAAGCCTATCGGCTGTATTTGTGGGAGGGGCCAGGGGTATTTAACGCCCGGCCTCTCTGCAGCCGGGGCGTTCGTTGTACAGCGTTGGTGGACGTCGGAGGAAGGTGACGTCACCAATCAGGGACTTCCGGTTCTGACAGCGGCGCACGGCGAGCGGGCGGTGTACGTCTCCAGACTCTGACAAGAAGATCGGGTAAGTGCCGGGTCCCGGCACCTGTCAAGCACATAGCCCGCCGCAAGGGCTTCCGCCAACCGAGAGTCAATCCACATATGCGGTGGAATTCGTGGGATCCATGGTTACTAGAATGGGGTATTGAATATTGATCATAATACTGGGGGAGGGGGGGGCGGTGGGCTCGGCAGTGCCGCGGGGGTTTTTTCACACCACAGACGTTTCGACGGGGATTTTGGAAACAAGCGCAGCATTTGCACCAAGATGCTGTTTAATCATTGAGCCGCAGTTGTCACAATGTTATAGGGGTAATATCTATTGGCAAGGGGTTGTCATGTCATTTGTACTTCACAGGTGCAAGAGTACTTGCTACAAGTCCTGTCGTCATTCTAAACTGGTAGGTATGTTTTTAAGAGTGTTTAACAGCATTTGGGGTTCAGGTGGTTATAATGATGCTAGGTTGTTGTCCATTCTGACGCACACGGATGGGTCGGGCGGTGCACGTGCTGCGGTTGCTCCGGGGACATGGCTTTGGCAGGACCGCTGAGCAGGCCATGGTCGTGTTTCCGGGGAGACCGTCGGCCGTGTATTCTTCGGGCATACGTTAGTGCTGTCTCAAACAGTGTATGGATCAGACTCCGAGGCAAATTGTTGGGTTGGAGACCGATAAAAAAAAAAAATATATATATAGTAAAAAAAAACAAAAAAAAAAAACAATATAGTTAAAAAAAAAAAAAAAAAAAAATGTGTGTTGTTCACTTACCACGACTGGTCTCACAACGTACATTTTTAGACACTTGGTTGCTACTGACACGTCATTCAGAGCACACCGTACGTAACACATGCAGGTAGACATTAACCCATTACCCTGACACATTTTCAGGGGGTAGCTTCGGCTGGTTTGCTGCTGACACGTCTTCAGAGCTTACTTTACGGCATACTTGTAGTAGGCGATCGCCCGTGTTCCTGACACGCTTTCAGGGGGGCAACCTACGATTGGTTGCTGCTGACACGTCTTCAGAGTATACCACACGTATCACATGCAGGTAGATATTACCCATTACCCTGACACGTTTTCAGGGGGTAGCTTCGGCTGGTTTGCTGCTGACACGTCTTCAGAGCTTACTTTACGGCACACTTGTAGTAGGCGATCGCCCGTGTTCCTGACACGTCTTCAGGGGGGCAACCTACGATTGGTTACTGCTGACACGTCTTCAGAGTATACCATACGTTAAGGATAAGTACATGTTCTACCATTGTCCTGACACACTCAGGGGGCGGGTAACAATGATCAGGTTGCTGCTGACACGTCTTCAGAGCAACACTCGACTGTATTGATATACGCGACTATCTCCTGACACATCCGTAAGGAGGGGGTTACAAGGTGGCGATCGACGCGGTTGTCAGAACAATGGCATGATTCATAGGCACGGTGTAACACATCCATTACCACATTCTATACGGGCCGGCGCCAACGCCAAGCGCTCGGATCCGCACTTGCGCACGGTGTTATGATAGGATGAGGGTGATGGTTGCATAAACAAGGGTACCACTGCAGTTGGGACGGTTCGGGTACACAATGAGGTGGTAGGCACTTGAGTCAAAGTTGTTACATGGTAGTATACTAATATATAACGTTGTTTTAGGTCCTGGTCAGACGATTTGCGCTGGTTGTTTGCAGGTCAGTAGTTAGGGGGTGTATTAGGTGGAGTTGATAGTCGTATGTGGTTTTCATGTCTCGTTAATCTTTCCCCGGCACCCGTCACGGCCCGGACAGGTGGTAGCATCATGTCAAACGCATCAGACATCGAAGAGACCTTGTCCGTCCCAGAGACCCCTGCCAGGAGCTCCGAGCAGGGAGTGGGTACTGCTTATAGGTCATGGACAATTCCCAGATTGATGGAGGAACTCCGCAAGAAGGGAATTCCATTTCCGGCTTCAGCCAGGAAAGCGGAATTGTACAAGCTTCTGATGTCAGGAGAGGAAGCTAGCGGAAGTCAACAGGACATATCAGGGCAGACTGTGGCCACGTCTTTGGCACAACTACACAATATGATGAACAGCGTGATGTCTTCCTTGTCCAGCCTGCAATCCAGAATGGACACAATGGAGAAGGGTGGTGCATCCCAAGCATCAGTCCCTCCTACGGTAGTTGCAGCGGCAGCGCCAGCTACTTCTGCGGTGGCAGTGCCTTTAGGTAGGGGAACTATGCCTCCAAAGATCACACCATCCCACTTCATTCCTGCTGCCATTCGCAGAGATATTCTCGATGGCAAGGACGTTAACTTGGCATCCTTGCTTATCAGTACCCAGGACGTCACTGAGACCAAGACAGTGGCGTGTGGAGAGGTCTCAGTTGTCTTTAAGAGTAAGGATGCCAGGTTAAATCGTAAGCTTACAATAGTTGAATTTGTCATTGCTTTCAGCTTATACAGAGATGTGGTTTGCACAGCAAAACCAGAAAGAAGGGAGGAGCTGGATCTGTACTTATACAAGTTGTCTGAGTTCGCATACAAGTATGGTGGGTCCTATTTTTACGAGTACCACAAGTCCTTTGCGGCAAAGGCAGCGGCAGGGGTCAGCCAGTTTGCTTACGAGACTGACTGGAGTGTCGTGGACACCGAACTGTATTGTAAGCACTTCGCTGGGTTGAAGGCACCCACCTGCACGATCTGCCAATCCATCTCCCACACTGCCCCGTGGTGTTCCAGCATTGGCCAAGAACCAGAGCCAAGCACCAGCAGGAGTATCATGGCGTCACCTGCTCCTGGTCATAAGTTCTCGTCTGCAGTAGACAAACTGGGGCGCCCTGTGAGATTCCTGGGCAGGAGCCAGGTGTGCAATAACTACAATTTGTCGAGTTGTAATTTCAGTAACTGTAGGTTGTTGCACGTCTGCTTACTTTGCTTCCGGGCCCATCCTAGCTCCTTGTGCTCCCAGAGGTCTCAGCAGTCTTGACTAGACGGGGTTCAGGTTGGTGCGTTGGCTTGGGTGTTGGCTAGTCACCCGGAACAAGACTGGGTACAATGGTTACTCGCAGGTTTCAGGACGGGTTTTCACACAGGGTTAGTGGCGTTACCTCAATCCACTTTTGAGTGTGAGAATCTAGCGTCAGCCACGAAAGAGCCCCAGGTGGTTACGGAGTTGATTCAACAGGAGTTAGCGAAGGGCTACATAATAGGGCCTTTTCAGTCCTCACCTTTCGAAGTTTGGAGGGTCAGCCCGGTGGGGGTGGTGACGGGAAAATTCTCTAATAAAAAACGTCTAATTTACGATTTATCTGCCCCGTATTCCTCTGTGGTGCCCAGTTTAAACGCTCTGATCCCATCCGAGGAATTTTCTATGAAATACGCTTCCATAGACCAGGCCATACAAGTTATTCTCCAGTTGGGGCCAGGCACATGGTTAGCGAAGGCGGACATTACCGATGCTTTCAAGCTGCTACCAGTGGCCGAAGAGTTGTGGAAGTGGTATGGCATAAAATGGCAGGGCATGTACTATTTCGCGTCAAAATTAACGTTCGGCTCAAAAAGCAGCCCTTGGTTGTTCGAACAGCTGGCACGAGCATTACACTGGGCGTTGGTCAATGTAACAGATTGCAGACACGTGATACATTATCTGGATGATTTCCTCTTGTTAGATTCCCCAGGGTGTGTTCCCGACAGCCTGTCCACATTGAGGTCATTGTTCCACACCCTTGGTGTACCTGTGTCTCCCAAAAAAACAGAAGGTCCAGCGGTCACTATCACGTTCCTTGGCGTGATATTAGACACGGCAAAAATGCAGGCTAGCCTGCCAGCAGACAAGTTAAGCAGGATCAAGGAGACCATCCAGAAATTTGTGAGAACCAGGGTGACATCAAGGGTGGAACTCCAGAGTTTGTTAGGTATGTTGGCCTTCGCTATGCGGATAATTCCACAAGGTAGATCCTTTGTTTCTAGGTTGTTAGCACTACTGTCTTCAGCAACCAAGCCAAGTAGTCAGGTTAGGTTGGGTCCCGAGGCACTGGCTGATTTACACATGTGGTACAACCACATCAGCCAGTGGAATGGGGTGTCCATGTTTTTGCCAGCAGTCACGAACGATTCTCCTAAGGTACACACGGATGCCACGGGTACGTTGGGTTTTGCAGCAATACACGGCGGTCGGTGGATGGCCGGCCCGGGGCCACCAGAGGTTCTGGGGGTCCCGGGGTTTGGTCGCACCTCCGCGTTGTTTGAAGTTTATCCCATCGTGGCTGCGGCAGTGGTTTGGGGGCCCTTATGGTCGAACTCCACGGTCACCTTTTTTTGTGATAATCTGGCCACAGTACAGGCAGTCAATAAGAGCAGATCCAAGTCATTACAGGTCATGAGCTACTTGCGCAGACTGGTATGGGTAGCACTACAGCATAATTTCAATTTCACAGCGTGTCACATAGCGGGCACTTGCAACACAGCGGCTGACGCCTTATCCAGGGGTAACTATGATCTCTTTTTTCAGGTCACACCAGGTGCAGACCGAGTAGCAACCCCAGTGCCTCCACATCAGGTGCTGACGCTGGATTAAGGCGTTACACCTTGTTAGCAGAAACCTTAGTGAGAAGTTCCCTAGCTCCGAGGACAAGAAAGGCTTATGCAGCGGCTATCAGGCTGTACAGCTCATTCCTGGACAGACACGCTCTACCATGGGGCTTCAACATTCCCACCATACTGCAGTTCTTGGCCTTTTGCCACTCTGATTTAGGCTTGTCATACAACACCATTAAATTACATTTATCCGGGATTCAACACTACCACGCGTTACAGTTTCCCGGCGAGCCTTCCATATGCTCCACACATGTTATCAAGGCCGCTTTGAAGGGGATCAATTCCAGCAGCATCCCGCGTGTGAGTCCAAGGCAGCCTATCACAGGGCAAATGTTTAGGGACATGTCGGCTCTACTTGACTCCGCTCCATTCGGATGGTTTCACAGCAAGGTCATCAAGGTCAGCATATACTTAGCTCTCTATGGGTTTCTGAGGCCTGGGGAGTTCACTTGTGCGTCACGAGCAGCACCATTTGTAGAGAAAACGCAACTTAGTATCAGACAAGATCATGCAGAGCTGACATTACGGGGTACCAAAACTTGCAAGAAGGCTACTGCGATACGGTACTATCCCTCCGGCAATCCCTGGTGTCCGCTAGTGGTACTTTCTGAGTGGGCAAGCATCATGAACAATCGACCAGAGGTAAGGCCGTTGCTGCCGTTTGATTCTGCACCACTCACTACTTCGCAATTTGTCAGTCATGTGCGCACATTGGTTAGGCTGTTGGGTCTTGACCCACGCTGCTACTCGGGACATTCATTCCGTATAGGGGCAGCCTCAGCAGCCTCCAGGCACGGAGTACCAGTTCACGTGCTAAAAAAGTTAGGTAGATGGAACTCTAATGCCTTCACTACATACATTCCGAACCCCCAGCTGGAAATGGCGGATGTATTCAGAGTGTTAGTTTTATAAGGAATAAAATTAATTGCTTGCATCATAAACCTATCTGTGTCTTTTTGCCCTCTATAGGCGTACCCTCGTTCGCGGTTTTGGCACAATTCAACCGCTGTTAGAAGCAGTGATAGGGTCAGTTAGAACCAACCTAGGTTATGACATTTGCATTTAGTGGCAGGATGTGTTTTTCAGGTGGACAAGCTGAATAGCAGATCGGGACGGAGGGTTGGTAAGTACGTACATTTTCTATACATGGGCCACGACCACAAGTGGGAAGCCTATCGGCTGTATTTGTGGGAGGGGCCAGGGGTATTTAACGCCCGGCCTCTCTGCAGCCGGGGCGTTCGTTGTACAGCGTTGCCCACCCTCCCAAAACCCTTCTTCTCTATTCTTTATTATAAGGGTATGCCCTCTATAGGCGTACCCTCGTTCGCGGTTTTGGCACAATTCAACCGCTGTTAGAAGCAGTGATAGGGTCAGTTAGAACCAACCTAGGTTATGACATTTGCATTTAGTGGCAGGATGTGTTTTTCAGGTGGACAAGCTGAATAGCAGATCGGGACGGAGGGTTGGTAAGTACGTACATTTTCTATACATGGGCCACGACCACAAATATTAGTTATACACCTCCCCTCCAGGTCTATCTGTATCCTACAGCTATCACTATTGGATCAGGATATATAGTAGATACACATCTCTCCTCCAGCTCTATCTGTATACTGTTACTGCTATCTCTATGGGATCAGGATAAATAGTGGTGCGCAAATGTCCGGACTATAAAAATATAACATTAATTAAACCAGACGATCAATGGCGTTTACGTAAAAAAAAATACCAAAGTCCAAAATTGCATTTTTGTTCACTTTGTATACCCTAAAATTTTTTTTATAAAAAAACTATCAAAAAGTCCAATTAAAACAAAAATGGTACCGATGAAAACTTCAGATGATGACGCAAAAAATGAGCCCTCACACATCCCCCGTATACAGAAAAATAAAAAAAGTTCTCGGGATCAGACGATGACCATTTTCAATATACAAATTTTGGTGCATGTAGTTATAATTGTTTTTTTTAGGTAGTAAAATAACAGCTATATAAATGACGCATCCTTGTAACCGTATAATCCTACAAAATAAATATAGGTTGTTGTTTTACCGAAAAAAGCACTGCGTAGAATCGGAAGCCCTCAAAAGGTTACAAAATGTCTTTTTTTATTTTATTTTTTTCTGGTGTTGCTGAGGATTTTGTGGGGAAATGATTGATGTAATTACAAAGTGAAAAATTGGTGGCGCAAAAATAAAATAAAATAAAATAAAAGCCCTCATATGGGTTTGTAGGTGGAAAATTTAAAGTGTTATGACTTTTAGAAGGTGAGGAGGAAATAACGAAAGTGCAAAAATTTTAAAGGGGTACTCCGCTGCTCAGCGTTTGGAACAAACTGATCGGAACGCTGGAGCCGGGAGCTCGTGACGTCATAGCCCCGCCCCCTCAATGCAAGTCTATGGGAGGGGGCGTTCACGCCCCCTCCCATAGAATTGCATTGAGGGGGCGGGGCGGCGGGACGTGATGAGGGGACAGGGCTGTGACTTCACAAGCTCCAGGCTCCAGCGTTCGGAACAGTGTTCCAAACGCTGAGCAGCGGAGTACCCCTTTAAGAGGTTAATCATATTGACTGTGTAAGTTCCCTGTGTCAAAAATAAAATAAAAACCCAAATAAGATGTAAAATTGCATGCCAATGGCTGCCCTGGCATGATGGGAGTTGTAGTTTTGCAACAGCTAGAGGCATACAGGTTGAGAAACACTGGTCTACAGTCTGGAAGGGAAGGGGTTACATGGAAGCCCACTGCCGCCACTAGCTGGCACTCATCTTGCCCACAGAGGGGTCCGGGCTGAGAGGTGTCAGTGCCGGCTGTCTGCACGCTCTCCGAGAACCTGCCGGTCGCCATAGTAATGCTTATCAGCAATGCATGGATCCAGCACGGAGGGGGGCGGGGGGCTTCGCAACACATGACAACTTCTATTTTTAGCATTTAGATGGTGTTAAAGGGGACAGAACCCAGATCAGGGACAGAAGGAGCCCTAAAAATACTCAAAAGGCTGAGCCTGGCATCCTCTCCTTTTATCCACCCTCTTCTGAGGAGGAGCTTACGGTGTTCTTTTTATAGTTATATTCTTGTACATAGGGGGCAGTATTATAGTAGTTATATTCTTGTATATAGGAGCAGTATTATAGTAGTTATATTCTTGTATATAGGAGCAGTATTATAGTAGTTATATGTGCAAGTGTAGAAGGAAAAAACCGCACTCACCCACTTTAAATGTGCTGCGGACAAGGAGGTTTTTATTCAGCCGGGGGTAAAAATCCGGGACAGGTGGAGGACGTGGAGGAGAGAAATGCAACTAGTTTCGCTCACAAAGGAGCTTTATCCAGCTAATGTGCCACTGGTGGCACATTAGCTGGATAAAGCTCCTTTGTGAGCGAAACTAGTTGCATTTCTCTCCTCCACGTCCTCCACCTGTCCCGGATTTTTACCCCCGGCTGAATAAAAACCTCCTTGTCCGCAGCACATTTAAAGTGGGTGAGTGCGGTTTTTTCCTTCTACACTTGCACTTATTATTGGACTTTTTCTGTTTAACCTGCACCCCCAACATATGTCTGCCTACCCGATCTCCTGGAAGTACTATCACCACCAAAACCTAATACATCTGGACAGTGCCATTTCCTTCTACACTCTACTTATATTCTTGTACATAGAAGGCAGTATTATAGTGGTTATATTCTTGTACATAGGAGCAGTATTATAGTAGCTATATTCTTGTATATAGGAGCAGTATTATAGTAGTTATATTCTTGTATATAGGAGCAGTATTATAGTAGTTATATTCTTGTATATAGGAGCAGTATTATAGTAGTTATATTCTTGTACATAGGAGCAGTATTATAGTAGCTATATTCTTGTATATAGGAGCAGTATTATAGTAGTTATATTCATGTATATAGGGTGCAGTATTATAGTAGTTATATTCTTGTATATAGGAGCAGTATTATAGTAGTTATATTCTTGTATATAGGAGGCAGTATTATAGTAGTTATATTCTTGTATATAGGGAGCAGTATTATAGTAGTTATATTCTTGTACATAGGGGGCAGTATTATAGTAGTTATATTCTTGTATATAGGAGCAGTATTATAGTAGTTATATTCTTGTACATAGGAGCAGTATTATAGTAGTTATATTCTTGTACATAGGATGCAGTACAAAGGATTGCAGTAACACGTTTTGTTATACACATGTTTATTCCCTTTGTGTGTATTGGAACTAAACCATAAAAGGGAGGAAAAAAAAGCAAATGGGACATAATGTCACCAAACTCCAAAAATGGTCTGGACAAAATTATTGGCACCCTTAACTTAATATTTGGTTGCACACCCTTTGGAAAAAAATAACTTAAATCAGTCACTTCCTATAACCATCAATAAGCTTCTTACACCTCTCAGCCGGAATGTTGGACCACTCTTCCTTTGCAAACTGCTCCAGGTTTCTCTTATTGGAAGGAGCCTTTTCCCAACAGTAATTATAAGATCTCTCCACAGGTGTTCAATGGGATTTAGATCTGGACTCATTGTTGCCACTTGAGAACTCTCCAGCGCTTCGTTGCCGTCCATTTCTGGGGGCTTTTTGACGTATGTTTAGGGTCATTGTCCTGCTTAAAGACCCAAGATCTTGGATGCAAACCCAGCTTTCTGACACTGGGCTGTACAGTGCGACCCAAAACCTGTTGGTAATCCTCAGATTTCATGATGTCTTGTACACATTCAAGGCCCCCAGTGCCAGAGGCAGCAAAACATCCCCAAAACATCATTGACCTCCACCATATTTCACTGTAGGTACAGTGTTCTTTTCTTTGTAGGTCTCATTCCGTTTTTGGTAAACAGTAGAATGATATGCTTTACCAAAAAGCTCTATCTTGCTCTCATCTGTCCACAAGACATTTTCCCAGAAGGATTTTGGCTTACTCAAGTTCATTTTGGCAAAATGTAGTCTTGCTTTTTTATGTCTCTGTGTCAGCAGCGGGGTCCTCCTGGGCCTCCTGCCATAGCGTTTCATTTCATTTAAATGTCGACTGATAGTTCGCACTGACACTGATGCTCCCAGGACAGGACAGCTTGAATATCTTCGGAACTTGTTTGGGGCTGCTTATCCACCATCCGGACTATCCTGCATTGACACCTTTTAATAAATTTTTCTCTTCCTTCCACGCCCACGGAGATTAGCTACAGTACCATGGGTTGCAAACTTCTTGATAATGTTGCGCACTGTGGACAAAGGCAAATCTATATCTCTGGAGATGGACTTGTAACCTTGAGACTGTTGATATTTTTCCACAATTTTGGTTCTCAAGTCCTCAGACAGTTCCCTTCTCCTCTTTCTGTTGTCCGTGCTTAGTGTGGCACACACAGACACACAATGCAAAGACTAAGTGAACTTCTCTCCTTTTTATCTGCTTTCAGGTGGGATTTTTATATTGCCCACACCTGTTACTTGCCCCAGGTGAGTTTAAAGGAGCATCACATGCTTGAAACAATTTTATTTTCCCACAATTTTGAAAGGGTGCCAATAATTTTGTCCGGCCCATTTTTGGAGTTTGGTGTCACATTATGTCCAATTTGCTTTTTTTCCTCCCTTTTTTGGTTTAGTTCCAATAGACACAAAGGGAATAAACATGTGTATAGCAAAACATGTGTTACTGCAATCCTTTTCTGTGAGAAATACTTCATTTTCTTGACAAATTTCAGGGGTGCCAACATTTACGGCCATGACTGTATCTATCTATCTTTCTTTATCATCATCCACTCCATAGACATTCTATATCACTATAGGATCATTTCGCCTCTTAATCTTCTTCCTCCTGCGATTCTTAGAACTCTTGAACAAAGAAAGTCGTGAAGGACGTAGAGGTCAGGCTTACAGAAGGTGAGATGACATTTCTGGGGCACCGTCGTGCTCTCAGCTATCTGGCCTTCTTTCGCCCACACTTATTATCAGCCTACAGGAGAAGAGAAGTGGATGCTAACGGAAGGGAACTTTTATCTATGTCTTCAGAGAATAACTCAGGAATAAACTCTTGGCGGCTTCTATGTGTTAAATAAATCAGAAATTGACAGAATAAACCAAGCGTGAATCCTGGATCTGTGCAGCCAGCTACAAATAACGTGCACATACCTGGGACATACCTGGGACATGGCGGGGGAGGCCGATCCGTCTGTGGAACAGGGAGGTCTGGATCTGTCCCATTCCTCAATGTATTAGCCACTTTATAGACCAGTGGTCTCAAACTGTGGCCCTCCAGATGTTGCAGCACTTCAACTCCCAGCATGCCCGGACAGCCGTTGGCTGTCCGGGCATGCTGGGAGTTGAAGTGTTGCGACATCTGGAGGGCCACAGTTTGAGGTCACTGCTATAGATCTTGTGATATAGTTGTATTACCTTTGATCCTACTGTAATGCTAATAAACCAGTAATGTCCTGCCAGATGTCACTAACCAACACTGCCATATAATGACAGCCGTTGAAGTGTTGCAATATCTGGAGGGCCACAGTTTGAGGCCACTGCTATAGATCTTGTGATATAGTTGTATTACCTTTGATCCTACTGTAATGCTAATAAACCAGTAATGTCCTGCCAGATGTCACTAACCAACACTGCCATATAATGACTGCCAACGGCTGTCCGGGCATGCTGGGAGTTGAAGTGTTGCGACATCTGGAGGGCCACAGTTTGAGGCCAATGCTATAGATCTTGTGATATAGTTGTATTACCTTTTGATCCTACTATAATGCTAATAAACCAGTAATGTCCTGCCAGATGTCACTAACCAACACTGCCATATAATGACAGCCGTTGAAGTGTTGCAACATCTGGAGGGCCACAGTTTGAGGCCACTGCTATAGATCTTGTGATATAGTTGTATTACCTTTGATCCTACTGTAATGCTAATAAACCAGTAATGTCCTGCCAGATGTCACTAACCAACACTGCCATATAATGACTGCCAACGGCTGTCCGGGCATGCTGGGAGTTGAAGTGTTGCGACATCTGGAGGGCCACAGTTTGAGGCCACTGCTATAGATCTTGTGATATAGTTGTATTACCTTTGATCCTACTGTAATGCTAATAAACCAGTAATGTCCTGCCAGATGTCACTAACCAACACTGCCATTTAATGACAGCCAACGGCTGTACGGGCATGCTGGGAGTTGAAGTGTTGCGACATCTGGAGGGCCACAGTTTGAGGCCAATGCTATAGATCTTGTGATATAGTTGTATTACCTTTTGATCCTACTATAATGCTAATAAACCAGTAATGTCCTGCCAGATGTCACTAACCAACACTGCCATATAATGACAGCCGTTGAAGTGTTGCAACATCTGGAGGGCCACAGTTTGAGGCCACTGCTATAGATCTTGTGATATAGTTGTATTACCTTTGATCCTACTGTCATGCTAATAAACCAGTAATGTCCTGCCAGATGTCACTAACCAACACTGCCATATAATGACAGCCAACGGCTGTCCGGGCATGCTGGGAGTTGAAGTGTTGCAACATCCGGAGGGCCACAGTTTGAGGCCACTGCTATAGATTTTGTGATATAGTTGTATTTTCTTTGATCCTACTGTAATGCTAATGAACCAGTAATGTCATGCCAAATGTCACTAACCAACACTGCCATATAACGTCTCATTGCCAGTGATCAGTAATCCCTCTACTCTTGCAATATGGCGGATTGGTCCATGCCGTAAATTACTGCTACTACTCAATTGCTGCTATATATTGGAGGTGCTATATATTGGAGGTGCTCCATGTAGTTACTAATGTTGGTGCACCCCCCACCCCCACCTAGTGGTGTAGTTAGGTTTTATGCTGCCCTAGACCCCGACCCCCCCCCCCCCCCAAAAAAAAATTGTCCACCCCCTTTAACCCAAGACCATGCCCCTTCCTGTTTAAGACTCACCCATTCCCCTCTAAACTCCACCCCATTCTCTTTTTGGCCCCTGACCTCTTTATGCGTCACCTTTTCCTCTGTCCGCCATCTTAGCCGATCGGGACCCTGCGATTGCACTGCGGAGGTCCCAATCAGCCCCCTTCAGCTATTTGGCAGATGTATTTAAAGTGGTACTCCGGTGGAAAACATTTTTTTTTTTTTTATGAACTGCTGCCAAAAAGTTAAACAGATTTGTAAATGACTTCTATTTAAAAAAAGCTTTACCGTTCCAGTACTTTTAAGCAGCTGTATGCTACAGAGGAAATTATTTTCTTTTTGAATTTCTTTTTTGTCTTGTCCACAGTGCTCTCTGCTGACACCTGATGCCCATATCAGGAACTGTCCAGAGCAGCATAGGTTTGCTATGGGGATTTTCTCCTGCTCTGGACAGTTCCTGATACGGGCATCAGGTGTCAGCAGAGAGCACTGTGGACAAGACAAAAAAGAAATTCAGAATTTCCTCTGTAGCATACAGCTGCTAAAAAGTACTGGAAGGGTAAAGAATTTTTAATAGAAGCAATTTACAAATCTGTTTAACTTTTTGGCACAGTTCATAAAAAATAATAAAAAAAAATGTTTTCCACCGGAGTACCCCTTTAACACTTTTGGATCAACTTTGATCCAATATCTTAGGAACTACAGGGTTAGTGCCAGGTGTGATTGTACTAATGGTGAGTCCTGGATGCTGATAGCAGCCATTACTCACCAGCTTCTCTGATCTGTCCCATAGCGTGTGCAGGATGTAAAGGTTAGGATGTAAAGGTTAAAAATGCAATGAACTGCCCCCATATTCTGTATCCTATATCCTGCACTGTTACATTGTAGCAAACTATCAGGACAGAAGAGAGCGTTTGTTACATTTAGCTCACAGAGGATGGCGGATATTGGATGCGATTGTAACAAACCTTCAGCTGTGAAAAGTACCAGGTCAGGCTGGGATTTGGTCATGTTCCCATTCACTGACAGCAAGCGGAAAACGTATAAATTGAAATTTAAACACAAAGGATGAAATTTATTTATTTCTGAAAAATTGCGTGCGCAGTGTGTTTTTAATTGGCGCTTTATTATCAAATTTTTTGAGCAATTTTTATATTGTTTGCGCTGGTTTTGTCATTTTCTTGTTCGCTTCCCGGAGGTGTAGTTAGAAGATGCACTGGCTTCTGTGCAAAATTTATCCCTTGCACAAAAATAATTTTTGCGCAATTATCTTTTGCGCGACTGTACCCCAGTGACCCGCTTTTCACTCTATTTTGCACTATCCAGGGGCTTCCTGTCATTTGCTCACGTTTATGAAGTGACGTGCGCCACAAGTGGGGAAACCACACACTTGCGCAGCGCGTTGCGCAAAAAAATTACTTTTATGATAAGGGGTGTATCAACTGGGACGCAACGGCGTCCAAAATTGTGTGCGCTGTGTGTTTTTATTTTGCACATTAAAGGGGTACTCCACTGGAAAACATTTATTTTTTATTTTTTTATTTTTTTTTTTTAGCAACTGATGCCAGAAATTTAAACAGATTTGTAAATGACTAAAAATCTTAATCCTTCCAGTACTTATCAGCTAATGTATGATCCACAGAAAACTCTTTTCTTTTTGAATTTCCTTTCTGTCTGACCACCTTGCTCTCTGTTGACACCTCTGTCCATTTTAGGAACTGTCCAGAGTAGGAGCAAGTCCCCATAGAAAACCTATCCTCCTCTGGACAGTACCTAAAATGGACAGAGGTGTCAGCAGAGAGCAATGTGGTCAGGCAGAAAGGAAAGGAAAAAAAAAAGAAAAAGAACTTCCTGTGGATCATAACAGCAGCTGATAAGTACTGGAAGGATTAAGATTTTTTTTTAATTTTTTTTTTTATAGAAGTTATTTACAAATCTGTTGATTGAAAAAAAAATAATAATAATGTTTTCCAGTGGAGTACCCCTTTAACTCATCATCTAATTTTGCCCAATTTTTTATCTTGCCCGCGTCGCTTTGTCAATTTTCTTGGGCACCTCCAGGGTGGCGTGGTTAGCAGATGCGCTGAATTTATAATTTGCGCAGTAATTATTCTTGCGCAATTGTATGCCAATGGACAACTTTTCCCCCTGTTTTGCACCATCCAGGGGTGACAAATTTATGACGTGGCACATAATAAATTTTACGCCAAAACTGGGAAAACCGCACGCTTGCGCAGCAGGTTTCGCATTGCGCAAAAATAAATACATTTTAGGAAGTCACAGAATGTTTCATCATAATAAAGCAAAGTATTTACTCCATAAAGCAGACCAATGTTTCCCAACCAGGGTGCCTCCAGCTGTTGCAAAACGACAACTCCCAACATGCCCAGACAGCCGTAGGCTGTCTGGGCATGTTGGGAGTTGTCGTTTTGCAACAGCTGGAGGCACCCTGCTTGGAAAACATTGACGTAGGCAATACTTTGTGATGAGGATGACCTGAAACAGCTGATTGCGCCAAACAGCAAACTCAGCTCTGCTGCATCGTGCGCGATGTCCTACACTCTCCATTATGCTGTTGAGGCGCATTATGTAACATTCCTACCTCGCTGCCCTCGTATTCCATCGCCACTTACTCTATTCTGGGTTCTGCCAGAGGCTCGTGCCCGTCTCCTGTTGCCATGACGACCGCATCACCATTCCTGACAGTATCCTCCTGGTAAATTCTTTCTGAGCCTCGGCATGTGACTCCGCCATGTCAGAATCCCTGTGCGGAGATGAGGCCTTACGTAATGTGGAACCAGTGTACAGCGTCTAGGCCGGAACTGCTATTTCTATGCACACAAGACGGCCTATTTACTTTGGCGCTGGCGCCAATGTCTTGCTCCCCCACCCCCCCAAAAAAAAAAAAAAAAAAATCATGTATGGCCTGCTTTAGGTATATGTGGGCCCCAAATTCAGAAGCCCCCATATATATCTTCACACAAGATTAAAGAAGCACTCTTATATAGAGATATATATATATATATTTATTTATTTATTTTTTGCGTATATAGTGCAGCATAGGCTATTATTAGAGAATAATGTAGAGGTTCTTGTGTATGCCTCGTGCTTACCTGTTTTAGCTGATGTGGCAGGCATGGGGTTTTCTTTCCTATTGATTCATAAGCTTTTTTTTTTTTTTTTGTCAGTTTTGCTGTAAAGTGCACTGTGTGCCGTATTTTTCGCCGTATAAGACGCACTTTTTCTTCCCCAAAACTGGGGGGGGAGGGGGGGTAAGTCGGTGCGTCTTATACGGCGAATACACCCCTATCGCGGCGGTCCCTGCGGCCATCAACGGCCGGGACCCGCGGCTAATACAGGACATCACCGATCGCGGTGATGCCCTGTATTAACCCTTCAGATGCGGCGATCAAAGCTGACCGCCGCGTCTGAAGGGAAAGTGACACTAACCCAGCTGTTCAGTCGGGCTGTTCGGGACCGCCGCAATTTCACTGAGACGGTCCCGAACAGCCGACTGAATAGCCGGTCTAGTGCTTACAGGACACCGGAGGGACCTTACCTGCCTCCTCGGTGTCTTCTCCGTTCAGGGATCCCCTGTATGGCCGGCGCTCTCCTTCCTCGTCGTCGCGTACGTGCGTCGGCGTGCGTAACAACGTGATGGCGGCGACGGAGAGCGAGGATACCCGGCCGGCAGCAGAGACGTTCCGGAGCGACGGGGACACGGCGACAGCGAGGGAGCAACATCCAGGGCAGCGGTGACGGGTCCGGAGCAGCGGGGACACGTGAGTATTACCTCCTATGCAGTGGTCTTCAATCTGCGGACCTCCAGATGTTGAAAAAGCCAACGGCTGTCCAGGCATGCTGGGAGTTGTAGTTTTGCAACATCTGGAGGTCCGCAGGTTGAAGACCACTATTGGGTTCAAAATCTTAATTTTTTTAGATTTTGCACCTATAAATTGGGTGCGTCTTATACGCCGGTGCGTCCTATAGGGCGAAAAATACGGTAAATACTAAACCCCCAAAAATTTGCAGAATTGTCTTTTTATTTTATTTTTTTTATTTTTTTTTCTTCTCCCTACAAATAATAATTTTTCCTATATTTTATGGTAAAATGAAAGGTGTCATTGCACAGTACAATTGGTCACAGAAATAATAAAGGCCTTATATAGGTCTGTGGGCAGAAGAATAACAGAGTTATAGCTCTTAAAATATGAGGAGAAATTTTTTTT